>NW_003803420.1:0-113184 GCF_000255335.2 Galendromus occidentalis
TTTCTTGGGGGGGGGCCAAGTCATATTTCAGGGGGGAAAGAGCCGAAAATGATGACGCGTCACCTCGCGGCCCATGCTTTTGTATAGGGATCGAAGATTCTTGGGGGGGGCAATGGCCCCCTGGCCCCCCCCCTCGGATCCGCCACTGCCTTCTAAAGCTCCTGAATGTTGAGACTTATCTCGCGGCTCTGGCGGGCTTAAGTGCGTCCGAGAGCCCGATACGATAGGTCATTTTTCGAAGATGAACTCAGCAGCTTGCGACTAGAGCAGGCCCCGAGCACGACGAGGAGGCTCGACACACGCTGATGCAGCTGCCAAGCGCTCATCATTGAGCGCGGAGCGGGTCCCGTCACCGATATCCCTGCATGGTTCTTTGCATCATAATTATCCGTCGCGACCTTGTGAGTGTTGATCAGCTTAGGGATACGAGCATCCCTGTAACTGATACCCGATCGGATGACAAGTGCTCTGAACCGATGCAACACTCTGATACAAGACTTGCCTGCGAACCGAAGCGGGCGGGCTGTCCGGAGAGGCGGTTGCGGGATCGCGATTCCCGATCATCATCAAGCAGGGAGAAATATCATTCGGGAAACACTCTGAGGTGGCGGTTTCACCTCCGACTGACCCAAGAAGAGACTCATGGGGGAGCTTTTGATTCACTAGACCCCTTCTAGGGACCGAAGGTCGCGCTGCAGGATTCGGCAACAGTCACGACATGATCCGGTAAATCGATCGGGGAATTCCCAAGCCGTTGAGGGCATTCTATTTTCTTCTCAAAAAGTCAATCACAAACACACAGCAACTGGTCTGAGCTGAGCAGCTCCGAGCGACAGGAGCATTAAGCTAAACTGAAATCAGCTCTAGAAATCTGACAACGAGTATTTTCCGGGAAAGAAGCGGGATTTTTCGAAGCATCTGAGTCACTCACTGTTTCGAATTTTTCGGTCGTAATCACGCGCGGTTATATACCGAAAACTCCTTCGACGAGCGGGAGCTGCAATAAATCACTCGAATGTCACTCCAAGAATTTATCTGGGTTTCAAGGCTCACAGAACTTGAATCTCACACCAGTTCCCAGTCGCCAGCATGGAAGAACGCCCGGCTCCCGGTAGCTTTGCGTGAGTATTTCGGATACATCGATGATCCCATGCCGATGAACTCGAGGCTCCCATGAGTCCTTCGGAGCTCGATCCCGGCCGTAGGAAATCCATGGAAATCTTCAGGGCAGCTGGAGCTTCTCGGCGCACTGTTCAATTCTTCGATTCAAGGTACCAAAGCGTCAAACCGGCGGTGCACTTTTTCCAACCGGCTCCCCATGTCGAGATCGACGACACCGAGGAATCATCTCTCGTGCTGCACGCGGTGCGGTTTATGAAGCTGCTGAGCTATGGAGTCACTTTCAGCGTGGTATTGTTGTCTGCTGTCATCTCAAAGTCGAGCCTTCTTCTGATGACGTCACAATTATCGTATCCTAAATCCGGATCCGGATCCGTCAACCATTCGAGACCTGTATGCAAGGAGTGCCTTCCAGGTGAGTCAGCCCATCGGCAAAGGTTCATTGAGCATCCGCTCTGCGGAGCCCCTCGGCGGATCAGGCCCTGGCCCTTGAAAATTCGCAGAGCGATATAAGAACGTTCTATCGCTATCTGACCCGTCAATATCCGCGGCTGACCTCCGCAGAATTATTTGTGGAGACAAGCGCCGCCGTTCGACCGGATCTCGACTACACTGTCGGCACGAGCGAAACCCAAATTATTATCTTCACTTGGGCGTTGCTCCTCTCTCTGTGCATCCCGGAATGCTTGAAGCTCCTAGCTTGCCTTAAATCCTGTCTCTTCAAACCTCTGACATGGCCAACGCCGAAGGTTATGATAGGGGTGAGCGTTTCGCAATCGATGAACCAAGCAGCCGAGACTAGCTCCCCGTCCTTCTAGCTCACGGTTTGAATATCTCTGTCACCTCTCAGACGCTCTTGATGGAGAGTATCCATGCTTGTGGAAGCGCCTGGTTCGTCTTCGGAATCCTTCCTGAGCTCAACGTTCTGCACGGGGCTATGATTTCTAATTGCGTGTTCATCGTCCCCGGGGTTCTGCAAATGAAGCATTGGAGAAACGAGGAGGACGGCTCTTTCGATCCGGAATCGATCATCCGTTTTATCACCCTCATTTTCCAGGTCGGTATCGACTCCACAATCGTGTTGGAATCGGGGATAGATCCGAGTGAGATGAATGATTGCGGCTCCTGAGACGCTTGCGGGAATATTAACTTTTCATTGAAACCTCCAGACGAGTGGATTGTTCATTTGGGCCGCTCTGGATCGCTCTTGGGTGACACCTCGCCTCTGGTGGATGCCCCTCGTGCTCCTGATGTTATCGTGTGGATGGTGGGAGAATTACCTCGGCGGCAAGAACGTCAACTACATAAAGAAGCTCAACGATCGCATACGGAAGAGCAAACCTGTCTTGAATCTTATGATGGTCCCGATCAGATGTGGCATAATTCTCGCGACAGCAATGATACTGACCGACGGAAGACCCGACATCGGGTTGGACTATACAGCTCTATTCACTCGAGTCAACTTGAAACTCTTCTTGAAAAGTAGGGGGCTCCTTCTCGGTGACTCAATCTGTCCGTCTGATGGAATCGATTGACAACGCTTACCTCGAATACCCTCATCCAGACAAAGGTGTCATCGTGCAGCCCGTCTTCCAAGAACTGAACTACGGTTCCAGCATTTCCCTGAAGTTCGTCTCAAGAGCGTTCGCGACGATTGGGACAGATGCCCGCACGCCTCTGTACTTCGCTCTGATCCACTCCCTGTCGTCATACGTGTGCTACGCAGCTTCGACCTTCGCTTGTCAAGTCTGCATACAAATCTTTTCCATGGCGTTCCCGTTGACCCTGACGGTGCCCCTAACCGTCGGAGTCCTCGGTACTCTGTGTTCGAAGCGAGCCTCCGGTAAGATCTCCTCGATAGCGAGCCGACGAGCCATATTGCTCGTACGGAATATTTTGTGCACTATCTGATCCTCATTTGACTCTAACACAGACGCATGCCTCCAAATACCGGGCATACCCTGTCCTTACTTCTTCAACTGTCCTGACATCGTTTCCGACCATGACCTTTTGAATTTTTTCTTCGTGGACTACACCTGGCTCTGGCTCCTCTGGCTTCTGAGTCAAACGGTGATTACCTTCCACATCTGGACGACACCGGTCAAACGAGTGGCGAAAGTGAAAGAGTAGGTGCGGGGTGAACTTCCGGGGATACCAGAAGGGCGGATTGGAATACCAGCCCTAACGGACCGATTGGCGGATTGGTAACTTCCCCTCAGAATATGCATTGATGAAATTGCAGCCTTTTCATCGACTCGCTATTTAGTCCTGTTTGCGTGGACCAATCCATCATGGCGTTCCGGCGACGCAACGATGCCACCGTCCAAAATGTATCATTCACCTGCCATTGCTGTAGTGTCGATCAGATATCGTGGATTCCAGCAGTTCTCGCGGTAGGGGATGATCAAACGCTCTATCTCAGGTGCAATTGACGGTTTACGGCAACGAATTTGCGCGGGTATGGTCTCAAGTTGACTACCAGAATGAGAACACCGATGCGGATGCAGAGCTGAGAAGCGATCCGGACAATGAATGGGAGATAAACATCGACGAAAAACCAGACGATTTAGTGAGTTAGCCACACTTTCAGAAAATCTGCTTTGAGATACAATGTGATCGAGCCAACTTTCTTAGGATGATCGGCACATGTGAGCACGGGCGATCAGATGATCAAGGACATGTCCTCGCCGGTGGCCTCGCGCAACTCTTCTCCGGCCAACTGATAAGATTGATTTACTCCCAGGTTCGAATAATCGCTTGCGCAACGATGTGGCACGAGACAGAGGAAGAGATGGTCCAGATGCTGAAGAGCATTTTCAGAATGGACGTTGATCAGGGAGAGATGAGATGCATTCATCGGATGTTTCGATATAGAGACCCTGACTACTATGAATTTGAGGGTGAGCGCATCAAACGAGCATCGACCGTCTCCAAGCTGTGTATCAAGAGGACAAGACTTCCCCGAATCTCTTCTCACTTTCACAATCAGTCAGACGTTCCAGATATGACTGTTTTCTGCCCCCTTTAGGCCTTCGGCTATTCATAATATGCCTTAGTTACGGTGAAGAATTCTCGATCTCGATCGGCTACCGTCATACTGATTGCATTCTCAGAGGGTCTCTCTGTCTCGGGTGTTTCCAGTCTATGCGACGTCATCATTTACCGATATCTTATCATTCGAAAGATCCGATATTGGCGTATCGCTTGCTCAATGCGTGAGAACTAGATTTGACAGAATCAGGGCTGCGAAATAACTAGGAGGAATTAATGAGCCGGACATATTTCCAGCGGAGATACTTTTCGACGACGCGTTCGAAATCGATAAGGGAAAGCGAGTCGTCAACACCTACGTGAAGAGCCTGATCGACGCGGTAGATACAGCAGCCAGGTGATTAGAGCTTGCCATGATTCTGAACGCTAATTCTGCCCCGCAACGCGAATACGATCTTTTGGTGCATCCGATGAGAAAGTGCGGAGGCTCGCCCTGTAGGATTCGCTGGAGCAAGTGGAATCGGCTCCTTGCGATAGAAGTCCGTTGTATGAACCATTTGAGAGATTGAATCCACGATTGGCCAACGAAACAGACCTAGGTAATTCCAACCGAAGAGTTCGTTGTCACGAGTCTCGGTGTAGTGTCACTGTATTCATGGATTTGCGTTATCAGCATGATCCATGGGCGTAACCTCAAGCTAGAACCTCCGAGGAAGCTCAATACCCCGTATGGGGGACGACTCGAGTGGGTCATGCCTGGACGGAACCGACTACTGGTCCACTTGAAGGACAAGACATTGATCCGAGCAAGGAAACGGTGGAGTCAGGTAGAGGGATGCTTGCCTCACAGGAAACTTTCAAATGAAGAATATCCGCAATCAACATTTGGGAGATGCTTCTCAAGGACGTAATGGTATAAATTGCTGATCAGGTGATGTACATGTACTACCTTCTCGGCCATCGACTCCATGAGCTCGACCTCACGCCCCAACAGAAGCAGATCAGAGCAAGAAACACATTCATCCTGGCACTGGACGGAGATATCAACTTCAAACCTCAAGCCGTGAAACTCCTAATGGATCTGATGAAGAAAAACGACCATCTAGGAGCGGCCTGTGGCAGGATTCATCCCGTCGGATCGGGTGAGACATCAATGACGAGTGATTTCCGAACTTCACAGAACAAGGCCGATTTATGAGTCGGGCGGGAGCCTCTTCTGACTCTCCGCGGCCAGGAATCGAAGCATAGCGACAGTCGCGAACAATAGTTTCGGGAAGTTTCCAACCTCCACTACAAATTCAAATGTCCATAATCCGTGATTTCTGTTTCGCCCTCGTTTGTACGTGATGTTTTTCTTGCAGGAATCATGGTCTGGTATCAGAAGTTCGAATACGCAGTAGCGCACTGGTTGCAGAAAGCCACGGAACATGTCTTCGGGTTCGTAGCGATTGAACGCCGAGAACCGAGTGATCTCGAAAAGAAGCGGCCGACGACGAGCGAAGCAGCTGCTCTTTGATGCCGACTCACGAAGCATCTCATGAGCTCTTCGATCTGAAAATATGCGGAGGGCTTCCTCAAGGTTCCAGTTCTAGAAGTTCAACCATTCTCTTCTCTATCCCCGATGACAGATGTGTTCTGTGCAGTCCTGGATGCTTTTCCTTATTCCGAGCCGAGGCTCTGATGGCGGATGGCGTCATGCGCACGTACACTCAAGAGTGTAAGGAACCGCGACATTTCATCCAATACGATCAAGGTATCTCTCTATGGAAACCGTACGAAGAGGAGTCGTTACTAGAACTCACTGCTTCTCAAAGCCTTGCAAAACCTAGACTCAGACGGATACATGCTCGTTATTTTCTGGAGTTAAGCACACGCCCGAGTTCTTCGTGATGTCACATTCGAGTCCCGTGCTCTGAAATCGGACTGAGCCCACTCTGCAGGTGAAGATCGTTGGCTGTGTACTCTTCTGTTGCAACGAGGTTTCGGTGTGGAGTACAGTGCTGCTTCCGACGCTTACACACATGCACCAGAGGCTTTCGGTGAGTCGATCTGATGATTTTCTCCGAGGACGTGGCTCGGTTATTGCATGCATTGAATGTGACCTGAAATCCATGCACGGAAAGGGGGGAACGGAATATCGGATCCGGGTCTTCAGCATAGCCTCGCGGTTCGACAGGGGAGTTCTACACGCAGCGGAGACGCTGGGGTCCTTCAACGCAAGCCAACATTATCGATCTCTTGGTTTCCGCGAGACAACTGATAAAAGTGAATCCGAATGTGTCGGCCCCCTACATCGCATATCAGGGAATGCTGATGATCGGTAACATCATAGGTGAGATTTCGCGAATGGATAACGGCTCTCCCTCTTTGAGAACGCGATATTCCTGAGGCTGGTAATGAGGAGAGCTGGGACTCATCTGCAGGACCTGGGAACATCTATATGATGATCGTCGGCAGCTTCGTCACCGTCTTCTCCATGCAGGCACTTCACGCCATGCTAATAAACCTGGTACCCTTGTTAGGCTTCATCGTGATTTGCTTCATGTGCAAGAACGACAAGCAGGTAAAAAGTTCCTCCAGAGATTGCCGTCGGAAATAGAAAATTCATCGAGTCGAGTTGGAACTTTGATTCATACTCGATAGATGATGATCGTCATATCACATACGATGTAAAAATGAAATACCAGCGTCGGCCTCCAGGTCCCGTCATTCACAATGCATATTATAATTTAATATGTTTGTTGAACCAGCTTTCCCCGCGGGTTAGCTGCCCGATAAATCTCCCTCCCCAGATGGAGCTAGCAGGATGATGATTAATGGCTGGAGAGCTGAACTCGAACTTGAGCGACTCTCTGATCCCCGAGTTCTTTTCCGTGACTGGAGTCCATTTTTCTTTAGATACTTGCAGCACTGCTACTGACCTTCCTATACTCGCTGATCATGTGCGCGGTGCTCATCGGTCTACTGATCCAAATTAAAAATGAGGGCCCGGCGTCCCCATCGGGAATGTTCACCACAGCTCTCGCCCTGACTTACGTCCTGACTGCCATCGCGCATCCCCAGGTTAGCTCCGCAAGCCTGCTTTCACTCGACTGAAATCTGATCCCGGAAATCGCGGAGGTTCGGCTCAGCTGGCGACGCCGGCATGGGAATATATGATGGTGTTCAATTTCTCATGAACCCTTGCAGGAAATAACTTGCGTGTTCTACGGTATATTGTACTTTATGTTGATTCCATCCATGTTCCTCTTCTTGGTCGTATACTCCGTGGTGAATGTCCACGTTGTTGTGTGGGGAACTCGAGAAAAACCTCCGAGTCCTGAAGAACGCGCGAAACTCCTCCAAGAACAGCTCAAGAGAAAAGGCTTGTTGATCCTAGTATCGACATCTTATTGGAGCTCATTCCGATTCCGCTTAAGATAGTCTCGGGTTCATCGCTTCGAGCGGAAGTGAAGGGCAACTCTTTTCGTTCATTTCTCCGGACGATTTCAGAAGAGAAGATGCAATCCTCGATCCTGAGACAAATTTTGGCTTCTCTCACCGGTCGACGGAGTGAGGAAAACGACATGAAGACAGTGATCTCGTCGATCAACAATGATCTGAGAGAAATCAAATCTCATCTTCGCGGAGAAGTCGCTCTTCCGACTATACCTGAGGTTGTAATCGAGCCCGAGAGCGAGTCCCAGCCAAAGAGAACTCCGCGCGTAGGATTCAAAGGTAATGCTCCCGGCCAATGACATCGAAGCAACAACCTGTCTGGGATGAAGCGCTATGAAGCGACTCTGAAAAAGAAGCTCTCCTCAATAGTGGAGTCCCACGATGCAAAATCCTCAGAGGATCGGATGCGTGAGTGGATGACGGATCCACAAGTCCTGGACGGACCCGTTTCAGAGCTTCCCTCGAGCGAAGAGAAATTTTGGAGAGACCTGTTGAGGGTGTGTAGTCTCAGTCAGCGATTCTGTCTCAGAGCAGCTCGCTCAAAAAAAAACAACCTCGGAGAGCTTTCTGAAGTGTTCTGATGGCGCGCTCTTCATCTATGCAGGAATTTCTCCACCCGATCGAGGAAAACCCGACTAAAAAAGCCGATATGCAGAAAAGCCTCCTGGAATTCCGGGATAACGTCAGCATCGCATATTTCATGTTGAATGCTCTCTACGTCCTCGCGTTGTTTACTCTGCAGCTCCACAAGGACAGTCTCTACATCGTGTGGCCCGTCGGAGGAACATCGCGCATCGTCTACATGGTGGAGTCGAGGGTGAGCTGAAAGGAGGGAATTGAAATTATCATCCTGGGGTCCGGCTATTCGAGGACGTATCGTAAAGGGAATCCCCACGCCGAAGTCCCATTTGAGCCGGTCGGCGCTCAATCCCCGGATATTCCTGATTGGTTAGAGGGAGCTTCAGTCCGGTCGTTAGCCTTATGACAGGAGCGGGATTCTCGTCCTCAGCAAATCACCATCGATCACGAGCCGTTGATGTTGGATCCGATAGGATTGGGATTCATTCTTTTCTTCGCAATCGTAATGTTCATACAATTCAGCGGCATGTTGCTACACAGAGTCGAAACAACGAAAGTTATCCTATCGACAGCTAAGATAGCCGCATCGGAGGGAGACTATTCTGATTTCTCGCAGCTCATCAAGGAGGTGAGTGGACTGCATTGATTGAGCGGATTAAAGCCCACAATCTGAGACGATTCGGAAGGATTCCTCGAGAGGCTCGGCACCCGCCCCATTCGACTGAGGAGTTTCGAACAAACCAGGTGCTCAACGAAGCTCATAAGAACAAATCCTATACGCGCCCCCGTCGGAGGAGTCTGTACGACGCAGCGGCTCCATCCGACGAAAATCAGCAGCTGTATATCGATCAAAAGTTCGAGAACGCCCTCGAAGACGCCATGGACAAGGGTGGGTTAGAGTTCGATCCCTTTGCTAAGTGTCAGGGATCCGAGCCGGCACTCTAGAATTGAAACGAGACTGTTTGGCGCCGGAACGAAACGAAAATTTTCTTACAGTGGAACGCAAAGTTCAAAAAACCAAACACAGCGAGCATTTCGCGAAGGTTCGCCGAAACACCTCGATGCGTTCTTCGATGTCGGAGATGCGGAGTCGGGCCTCGTCCAGACGGGGCTCTTTGGAAAGCGTCAGGAGTAGCAAATTCGACGATAGTAGATCCGGGCCGAATTCTTTCGAAAGGTCTACTTGACTTTTTCTGCGAGCGACAGCATGTCGAGAAGTTTGTGAACCTCGAATGAATAAATATGTTCAGCCTGGGCCTCGGAGCTCCATGCGGTTTCATTATTTTCATTGATTTCGTATTACATTAGCATAGGAGAGCTTTTTTCGTGAGTCTGCCCGCGCGTACGAGAACCCAATGAAATTCGCTACGTGCCACCGTGCCCTCCTCCCCGGAGCTTTAAAGGTTGCGTCCCTCACTCATGCACCTGCTTCGGACACTTGCATCTCAATGCACTCCTATCAAGGCACTCCTGCCTGTGGAACTGAATCCACTGTTTTGTCTCTATGAGCTTGTCGCTCATGCGGTTCCCTTCCGACTGATGGATGAACGTGCTGAAGTGTGCGATGAGAAAAGCCCTGTGGAGGGTAAAAGTCCTCAATGGGAAAGTCCTTGGAGATCTAGTCGGGGCTTACATGAAGTAGGTTCAAGTAAGTTCCTGTGACTTTTCCACGGCACAATTCAAGGAAATACTCGTAAGTTAACTTCATGTCCCTGCGATCCCGATTTCTTCGAGTCCTAGCGCCGTTCGAAAACATCACCTGAAGGCTTCCCCCATTCGGATCATATGACACCCACTCGCGGAGCGGGGGTTCCCCTTTCAGATGTATCGCGCGCGGGTATCTCGTATATCCGCCGTCCATACTCGCGATCGGGTAGAATAGATCAGACCCCGAGACGAACTATTTGTCGAAGTTCGCCCTCTCGGGTATGTGCAACTCCTCTCGGGTTTTCATTCCCGGGCTCGAGTCACGCCTGCCGTGGTGCAATCACCGCACAATCGATGCAGAAATCCGAGTACGTTACTTCGGTCTGGAGTCACTTTCCGAGGTGTTGTCTTCTGACACGAGATCCATTCTTTCTCGAATGGGTCGAATTGAAAGAAGGAGGCGGTAGAATGATCTTCTACCAACACCAAGGGAGGGACTTCTGAGATTGTGGCAATCCGCGAAGTCCGCCGTAGAAATGACCTGTGAGAGAATACTCCCAAAATAAAGCAGCTTTCGCTTTGTGGTATTTCTCTCTTCACCGCAAATACGGTCGCGTCGACGAAGCGAGCTCTCGGAGTCCGCAGGAATGATACAAGCAGGAGGCAACGGGGAAATGAAACAGATAGGCTCCACCTAGAGGAAATGATGGCCTTATCATTCAAGAGCTCTAAGCAATGAAAAGATTGCAACAGGATACCCATACAGCCGGGTAGTGTTCCATGCTGTTCGTTGAACTATAAGGTGCGCAAGGAGATGAGCCGACCCCGTATCTTGATTCCTATGGTCGGGACGACCAAGCTCCCGCAAGTGAGCGAGCAGTCCCCTCGCTACATTGTGGGCTCGGATCAGACCCCGACGACATCATGACGGGATCTCGATTCGATGAGTAAGAGCTCACTCCTTATCTTGCCCCAGCGCCGAAGAATCTTGCTTGAGAAACTCAGGCCAAGACGGAAACTTATTATATAGTACCGGATCGATTCGCCCGATTCTATGCGGATAGTCGCGAAAGGATTTCAATGGAATCGGTCCGAAACGCTGGATTCCTTCAACAGGATTTTTTCCTTCGGAAATAGGGTCTCCTCAGAGTGTGAGAGTTGCCGCGTCACATCGGTCGACTCGAATCCGAGGCGAATGAGAAAGTTCCACTGGGGTCTCGTCTGTTGCGGACAAGGAATCACTCTCAGGAGGAGTAAACAGTTGTACTTGACGTAGCGTTAAGTGAGCAACTCAGAACCGGAGTTCCCCTTAATTTTCAAGGCCGAGCGGCAACCTGCTGCAGAACGTGTTCTTCCCGTATAAGAACCCTTGCACTTCTCTCGGCTGATTGTCTAAGCAGTGCGAGGAGGCAAGGCTGCTCCGAGTGATCAAGATCCCCTTCCCGAGTTTTGGAGCCGGCCTTTCTGAGTTCTCTTCAATTTCGACGGCCTCGGGAGAATTAATTCGGATCTTGGCGTTGAGAGCCTTCTGAAAACTTGGAAAAAATGTCTGCTCTCACTTTGGACCCGTGCCTGTGTAGATCTGAGGCATTCGATGCTGAGAGGTACACCCGACGGCTCGGAAGCGTGACGTCAGTTGACACAAAGGAAGCCGCTATCCGGATAGACTCATTAGTGTACTCCGAGCCAGTAACAGCGGTACTTGCCGCAACACGGCAAAACACGAAAAGCGTGCCGCTCGATCCGCGTCGAGAATAGAGGATTAGACGAAAACGAATCGAATTTCGGTTCAGAATAGTGTGGTTCTCGCAGCAAGTGCATGGAGTGTTTCTCAATGCTATTATGTCAGCACTGAGGGGAAGAGACAATCGCAGCAGTTCTGGTCAGGAGGCCGATGTGGTGCGTATATCTGCTTGTCTCTGGTCCTCATGGTGAGTGTCTCGATTCTCGCCCGTTCACTTGGGATGTGTTTGCCGTGGGGGAAAGGAAAAAATATTTTCGAATAGAAGCGAATTCTTCGTCCTCAGGGCAAACCTAGTCTGCGAAACAATACACCCGTTCAATTTAAAAGGGGAAGGGGACTAACGTCTCAGCCGAAGGCGGGTGTCAGAGATAGGCAGCTACGGGTGAATGATTCGCAAACTGGCCGATTCCGGAAAGTTTGACCTTCACGCCTCCACAAGACCTCGGTTCTCAGGGAATCATTCCGTCGACTTCACTCCGGTATGAGGCCCCGTGCTGGCAATAGAACCTTGTGCATCGTCGACATTTTTTGCGCCACAAGGGAGCTCTGCGTAATCGTCATGAGTGCTTTAGCGGCCATTATGCAGAGCCAGTTATGACCGGGAAGTCTGAGCACTCGAGTACGGGGGGATAGGCAAATAAAAGAGACGAAACAGGTATCTCGGGTTATGTGCGGCCTGAGGACTCTTCTCTCGTTCGGACTCAAAGCTCTCACTGCCAAGTGTTTTGGCGACGACCATTGTTGCGGATGCGACAAGTTCCAGCCAGGAAAATCGCGGAAATCCTCTCCTAGAGTAGCGCAAAGCAGCCCAAAAATAAAAGTTAAATCATTTTTCCAGATAATTGAAAGTAATCGAGTATCGGCACTGAAATGCACGTGTCGACTTGGGCGGTGTGGCTGACAATTTTCTCAGAAACCACGCTGTCCCTAGCTTACCATGATGAAACGGTCAGTATCAGCTACTTCTACAAGTCGGTGGATCCCGAAGATTTCCTCTTGGGCCTCATAGTTCCCGTGCACGCCGAGCCAAACCTGACGGATCCCCTGAGGTGCGGGCAAATCCTGGAGCAGGAAGGTATCCAGAGAGTGGAGATGGCCCTGAAGACAATCTACGAAATCAACGCGAGACAGGACATTCTACCGAACACAACGCTAGGAATCCATATTCGCGACTCGTGCAACTATCCGCCCATCGCTCTAGAGCAAACGATCAATTATATCCGGGCCTCGGTCTGGCACGACAGCGACTACCAGGAGACCCCGTATCCGTGGAGTCAGTCTCATAGTATAGAGACATACAGTCTGAAGAAGTGTACAGTGCCGGAGAAGCGACGTAACCTAATATCGGTCTTGGGGCCGGCAACTTGCACGGGGACGACGCAAGTACAGAATCTCCTCCAGCTTTTCGGCATTCCTCAAATAGGCTATTCGGCGACGGCGAAAATCGCCACGGAGTATTCGAAATATTTCCTCTCAATTATCCCGAATGACGACTATCAGAGCCAAGCCATGCTCGATATTCTGATACGCTTCAACTGGACCTACGTCTACACTATATATTCCGACGGTGAGCGCGAAGTTTTTCTCCCTTGTTTTCCAACCTTTACTGGATTGACATTCTATCCTGAGCGGGAGATCCACATTTATAATTATGTTTCGGGGAAGTACCGAATATATCTCGAGGTTCGAGGTTTGGGACTGGATCAAATTGACCTTGTGACGGCGTCCCATCTGAGTTCCAGACGACGACTACGGTCCGGGAGGAATCGAGCGTTTTAAGGCTAAGGCGTACTCGAACGGAATCTGCGTGGCTCAAAAATACGTACTTTCACCGAGATCTCGACAGAGTGATTACGAAACCACCGTTAGGAGAATGATGAATGCCCTCCGGCCTACAGGAGCCCGAGTCATAGTAGCTTACCTGGAGAAAACAATTCTCATAAGGTTCCTGATGACCCTCAAGTATCTAAACGCGTCGCAGAAGTTCCTTATCCTCGCCAGGTATGAGACAGAGCATTTTGGTACAGAGCGATATCTGATGGGGTCGATGCTCGGTTTTCATGAGCTTCGTGGCGAGGCTTTTGAATAGAGTAATTGTTATCTTCGTTCACAGCGACAGCTGGGGAACTGATCCAGCCATCGTGCAGTCTCTGGAGGATGTTGCCGAAGGCTGTATGACGCTCAGCTTCCCCCAGCCGCTGGACAGTCATTTCAAAGAATATTTCAAGAAACTCCGGCCGGAGAGTAACACGTACAATCCATGGTTCAGAGAATTCTGGGAAGACAAGTTCCGATGCACCCTGGCTGGACGGAAAGACTCTCCGAAGGTTCTCAAATACCATCGTTGGTGTACAGGTGAGTCGGGGGCTCGGGCCAAACTGAGAGGGACACATGTCAGGGACAGCTTCTTCCGTTCCGCTGGTTCTCCCAAGTCCCTCACCGAGCGTCGATGACGGCGAAAGGCTCCTCTCCTAGTCTATCCTCCCCCACGTCTCAGAATCCCAGATTCTTCCACGATGGGTATCTCTACATTCTCGACTTTTCCGCGGCTTTATTTTGCAGGCAATGAAACACTGAGCGACGACTCCTACAGAGAAGATCCGAAGCTGGACTATCTGCGGAGATCGATTTACCTCGTCGCCGAAGGCCTCCATCGTATGATTGAGGACCATTGCTCTGAAAACAAGACCGAGGAGTGTGTCTCGAAGATGCATTTGAACGCGTCGGCTTTCGTATCCTATCTCAATCAGACAACTTTCTCGTGGCCTCCATTCGCAGCGAATTCTTCGGAGGTCATTCGAGTGAATCCGGTCGGCGTTTACAATATTTACAACTTCCGGAAAGTAAGATATATTGATCGAGCAAATGCAGCATGCGATTTTGAGCGCCGCCTTTCTCTCGTTCCTCCGGGATATTCCTCTCGACGAGCTCGTTCCTTCTGCATAAGATACGAACATCGATTCGATATGGGGGATATGGATGTGGGCCCATTGACGCCAGAAGGCCGCAGGCTCGAGAGACTGATGCATTCCTCCGAAGAACTTGAAGGGCCAGGATCAGGCGCCCCGAATTGACGTTGATCCACCCAGGAACTTCGCGGTGGCCAAACCCATTTTTTTTCAGACACTCCTGTTTGTTCCCGGATACGCGTCAGCCCTCCGGATTGTCGTCTCTAACGATAAGTTTTCGGCTGCAGGTGAAGGAACGCTCGTACGACTATGTGCAAATAGGAACTTGGAAAAATGGTTTGCAACTCTGGGAAGATCCGGTTTTCAAGGGCGGATCTCGGAACCTTCCAGAATCGATCTGCAGCAAGCCCTGCGAGAAGGGTCAAATCAAGGTGAGTACATAGGAAGCCTTCCCCTGACGTTAGTCCTATTCTGTCAGGGGATATGGGAATAGCTCTTCTGAGACTTTGGATATCCCGTGAATGGATTGCGCGAGAGAAAAATCCATCACATACCACCCGATGCTCCTCGACACGGTTTGCACAGTTTGCTTATGACGAGAGATGTCACGGGATTTTGTAGAGTGTCTGGTGGCCGGGGAACTGTTGCTGGAAATGTCTATCCTGCAAACAAACTCAGTTTATCCGAGACGAATTCACGTGCGAAGAATGTCCCAAAGGATTCGCTCCGAACGTCAACCTAACCGGTGAGTTCGACGCTAGGTCCGATGGTCCATTCGAGATTCCGGATCTCCGTCGTGACAATTATTTGCTAAAAACTGCCTAATCAATCAGGTTGCTACGCAATCCCCGAGGAATACATACATTGGAAGGACTCGCCAGCGCTGCTCGTGATCGCGGTAGCCAGTGTCGGAATCGCTACTACACTGGTGGTGACCTCAATTTTCATCCAACATAATTCTACACCGGTTGTGAAATCGTCCACGCGCGAATTGTCGTACATCATCCTGGTTGGTATGGCCATGTCCCACGGGACGTCGCTCGCATTCCTTTTCAAAGTGAGTGGCCGACGAACAGGCTCCAGAGCCCGGTCTCGATAGAATTCATTATGCGCGGCTCCGCTGAGAGAGCAGCTCAGAATTACTGACACGTTCAAGCCGACGCGGCGTGGGTCAAAGGTTGCTTAATCGCTCGACTCTTTTTAGCCCTCAGACTATTCCTGTTTCGCCGTGCGGGTCCTTCCCCCCTTCAGTCTGACGATGATCTACGCCCCGCTCCTCGTCAAAACTGTGCGGATCGCTCGGATCCTTGGCAACATCCGGTCGATGGCGATCTCGCCTCCCAGGAGATTTCTCTCGTCTACTTCTCAAGTTGTCATAACATGCATCCTCATCTTCATACAGGTGTGCCGATGCGACGACGCTCATCGAATCTCATGCATATGTCCAATACGCAGCACGACCTCAGCTATGAGCTCCTCGGGGGAATCGAGGGCATTATCCGATAAACAAAACCCGAGTCATATTTGATTTTGATGTGAGAACGATGACGTATTTTAGGTCATCATTCTCACGTGCACACATCTCATCCTGCCGTCTGGTTGGGAACACGATTATCCTCACTGGAACCGAGTGGTCCTTCAGTGCCGGATGCCTCATTTCTCCATCATGCTTCCGCTGGCGTTCAACTTCCTCCTGATTATCCTCTGCACGGCTTACGCTGTGAAGACGAGGAACGTCCCCGAAAACTTCAACGAAGCCAAGCTGATCGGTAAGTCCGCTAACTCGGAGTCGTTCATGCGGCCTCAAGGGAAAGGAGGTCAGCTGGATGCTCCTCGTTAGCTGAGAACGCTTCGTGCGAGCCCCGTGAGCAGGTTTTTGTGGTGATCTCCTCGGTACGGACTGCTGCTGCATGAGCTGCGAGGAAAGCCGAGCTCAGTACCCCACAAATCCGCTCTGAAATCTAATCTTTTCCGTCTCGAGCTAATGTCGCATGAAGACGCAAAGGGCAGTAACTCGAAGAAGTCTTCCCCTTACCCCCCGCTCTTGATATTATGATTCTCTCTATCAGTTCTCGACTCATCAAAGCCCCGTCGTCCCACCAGGTTTCACGATGTACGCCACCGTTGTTATATGGATCTCCTTCCTAGCGATCTATTTCGGCTCTCCGTATAAATCAGTAGCTTTCGCGCTCTCGCTGAGCTCGACAGCGCATGTGGCTCTTACTCTGATGTTTCTGCACAAGGTGAGACGGTCGGAACCTTCGAAAGCTCATTTTTTCCTTTTTCCGCTCATGGAGCCCGGGGATTAAAGTTCAGCATTTCACCTCTGCCCGGTTAAACGGACATTTCCGGTAAACCTCGGGCCCTGATATGGGGTATCGGAATTTGATAAAAAGTACAAACCTGGGAGGGGAGTCGCGCCTCCTCCCTACATTGACAATTGTGCTTTGATTGAAAATCATTCTGAAGGATGTCGATGCTCGATGCAGACTCCGAATTTACGTTCTTTGAATTTCCGAAGGTCTACATCATCGTTTTCCATCCCGAGAAAAACCAACCAAGCGTTTTCCGTCAACTCACGGACAACATGCGAATGCACATAGGGGCACAAGACAGTTCCAGTTTCAAATCTTCGATTTACAATACCGGGGACTCGCCTTCCCCGATCAGTCGAGGGTGAGTCTCTCATGTCTTTGAGACAGTTTCTTTCTCCGATCAAATTGGTCGCCTTGTTCGAGCTTGCTTGGAGCGACTCCTATTCGATCTCTGCTGCCGGAAAAATATGCAGGTACTCGGCCTTGATCCTCCTGGGTACATTTGCTCTATGGATTCGTCCTCGGAAGCAATGTGAATAACAGTACCCGGGACGTTAAACCTTGGCTGTGTGGATCAGCCCGAAAAAGTTTTTTTTGGAGCGACTCCTAAACGAGAGTTTTTCATTCTTCTCTCCAGGACAATAAAACTGCGTCCGGACAAAAAACGCTACAGCCATAGCTCCTCGGCAAAGAAGAAAATAGGAGAGCACATGAGGAAGGCCAGTGCAGTGAAACTTGCGCAAAATCTCGACCGAAGGTTATCGCGAACTCCGAACTCGGACCCGACGTTCAGCCTCAACCGTTTCATTGACGACCAGGTCAAGACCGCTAACTGTGTCGGCGTTTCGCCGTTATCCAGTCACGCCATAGTCTCCACTCAGAGTTCAGGCGAGCCCGACGGGATCTACGACAATTCAATGTCTCGTTTCAATCAATTCGACTCCGATAACAATTCTGTCACGAATTCGGAGAACCTCGACACTCAGAAGTCTGCGAAGAGCGACAACACGTACGAAAGCGTCATACCGGTGCAGCGTAAGACCTCGAGACCTTATCCGACGTGTTACCTGCCGCAAACGCCCGAAACGGACCATCCCCGCGATTTTACGAGAAGTTATCGCCTGTCCGTGGATCAGGGACAGCCCACGTCCTCAAGATTCAAGGCTGTCTCCGAGAATGGGGAGACCTCAGAACCCGAACAGACAGTGAGTGAAGGTCACGAGAAGAAGCCGAGGTTCAAGAAGAAAGAGGATCCATCGCTTCCGCTGACCTCATCGAAACAAGCGCGCACTCATGCTCACGATGAGATGGACAAGCGTCGCTTCCATCACGAACCATTCCGATACGACTGGTTCTATAACCAGCCATACCCATCGAAGTTATCTTACCGTTCGGTCGTGAATAAAGACAAAGAAAACCCGGTGCGGATATCGCCGGGACAGAAACGCTCTCTGGACCATACAAGGGACCAGGAGCGCAGCAGGAACCGATTTTTCGCGCACCGACTCTCGCTCGATCAGGGTATCGGTCTGCACCGTGAAATGAGTTCGCGAGACGGTATCGTGGACGCAAGTAAAAAGAACGAAAACGGCGCTCCAAAACGACGAGTTTCGTGTGAGCGCTGTACGCCACCGGAGAACAGTCCAGGTGAGGAGCAAAAGCAGCTACAGCAGCAGCAGCAACAGCAACAACAACAACCTAACGCATTCGGCTTGGGAGATATGATGCTTATCGATGACTCGTCAGAAGATGAGACACCCCTCAAGACCGAATGAACGAGAGCACCGCAGACGCATTGATTGCGCTGCTTCAGCGGGAAACTCACAGTAGAACCTCGACACAGAGGACCTCGAAATCGTCAATTAGCCCTGCAATGACTGATTTGGTAGCCCTGAGTCAGTTTGTCCGATCTACGGAACGGAGGACTTCGATACTTGCTGACGAACCGAATCGGTGAAATGTAAGAGACGTCATTCTATATTGGATCCCGCAGCGTCCGTCAAGATCGTCGATGAATTGATGGAAGTCCATATGAGGTCTGATTCCAGAATAGAGGCTTCAGACAAGGAGTCTGGAAGGGTGAAATTCACGATTGTACCGCATGCTCCCTCGAGAGATGCAAGCATCTTGCCTCGCTCATCTACGGATAAGCGGCTTTTCAAGGGGCGGAAATCAGAACAGTATGGAAATCAAAGTATGCATGGTAGCTGATACCAAGCGTATGCATGGAGGACTTACACAAAACTCGAACTGACTTGGAATGAAAGCGATTGTGGGTGAGTTTACCGCTCCGATGGCAGGGAAATGACTCCTCTCGGTGAGACAAGCCATCGAAGCAGTGACGCGGCCACGATACACACCTAGTCGCACCAACGCAGAAACAAAGATGAGATGTTCCTCCGAATCACGCGCCTGTCCCTACGATCGAGTACTCCTTATAGGAAGTACCTCTTGTGGGAGGCCGCCATTCGGTCTTGACGGGAATGAAGGGCATGATGAGGTCTCATGACTCGACGGTCGAAGTAAACTTTTACCTAGCCACGGAATCTCAAGGGGAGCCTTGGAGCTTCTCCTGCTTGTGAATATAGATAAAATGAAGGCTGGACCGCGAGAACAGATTCGTCTTACCTCACACACAAGCATGCAAGATTGAGCTGATCGGCTCGCGAACCGCATGCAAACAGGCTGAAAGCCCTCGACCCGACCTGGGAGTGTTGAGGAGAGTAAGGTCCTGCATCGGAGGGACGTTTTTCATCAACATTCCTGGGGAGAGACCGTGGGTATAACTCTCGCTCCCCATGGGCTATGACCGAGTGCTGAATTCTGTTCAGCTACTTCCTGAGCTAAATGACTCTGTGAGTCATTGCGAGCTAGCTTTTTAAAAACAGACTGCTCGATTCAATCGGAATTCCATCCGTCGTTCGATGGCTCGATCGAATTTATCACGGGAGCCGATCTGAGATATCGAAAACCGAACACTCTTGACCACCGTGGATTTGTGGATTCGCGTTTAAATATATCGCTGGAAGCAATATATACTGCTTGGGCGGATCATGGAAATCTACAAAGTGCGACGCTCTTCCTTCAGATAAATTCGAATCTTCGGAGGCATCTGTGGTTGAATGGATTTCCGCTAGATATAATATAGGTATGTTTAATTGTGGCGGGAGATCTGTGCTCAGTCAGAGAAGGAGGATTCCTATCTCTACGGGTAATTAGTACTCTCCGCCTTCCATCCCAGCACTGCGCACTCATCGTGGGGAAGTCTCCTGACGGCGGTGTATATCTTTAGTAGGAATTCCTCAGATTTCCCCCGGTCATTCTGTCGATTGGGGTTCCGACTCATACGATTCGCCGATCGAGAGAAGCTTTTTCAAGGTGCTACGCAGGTCCAAGAATCCGAAGTCGATGAATTCGCCACTTCGAGATCCCGTGCCGTCGATGGACGTCAAGCTACGCAGAACGATAAATCGTTTCCTTAGCGTGGGATCTGATGATATGATTTACAAGATAATATGATTACGTGCTTGCTGACTGCATTGATTGGATCGGGAGTCGAGCCGGAGCAAAACATCAGGCAGAACCGAAGGAATCACGAATAGTAACTCCATGACGTTCGCCTTACCAGCGAACACGTGAAATTCTAGGTAGAATCGCAGCCCTGGATGGCGCTGACCCCGTTTCGACGACGTTTACTGTCAGGCTCCTGACAGTCGGGACATGATTTCTACTTCGTTAGGCTCATCGAAGCGAATCCAGCTCACGGTGATGCTTACATCATTTTTCCAGCTTCAGTAGGTAATTTTATCACCAACGCCTTCTGACAATAACCACAAGGCTGCCGGCGTTGTTCTGTCGATCTGGCATTTTTGCGGAGTCTGAAATCCCATCGAAAAAGATAGGGACTCGACTTTTCCGAAACCCTCGGAAATTAAACCTCCCCTCTCTTTTTTCGAACTCCAAAAATTCCGCCAAGGAGAAATGTTCGCAGCTGGGCCTGAGGGTTTCGCATCTGCGAGCGAACATGCCTGCATGAGAACCATGAGAACATCCAGGTGTCGATCGAAATCATGATGGGAGTCGCGCGCAGTAGAATTTCAGCAGTACCTCAACAACACTCAAGAAATGCGTCCTCATTGATAAGAGAGGAATAAGGTCGGACCTGTCCCGGATATCCTCCGCGTTCAGGATGTCTGAGTCAACCTGCATGCTTCGTCAAAACTGGAGCATTTCTCTCGGAGATTTCCCCCGTATACTCCGTCGGAATGTTGCAACTTACGTGATATCGTGGAACCATAGCACCCGTACATGATCGCACGAGCAATCGAAACAAGGACTGCTGAGTGAGCGAGCGTGTGACTTCTGATGAAACCCGAATATCGCTGGCCTTAGTCATCCGAGCGGATCCAGGCCTCGGTTTCCACGTGATCTTTCTAGGATTCTCTCACAGATTCTGGTCGGTGCAGCCTGCTCGACAGGCTTTCTCCGCGCGATCTGAGATTCGACATACTCCCAAGACGGCGGGCTTCGTCAATCCAGCTCTAGTTGAAACTCAACGAGAAAGATGCCTAGCCATCGAGCTCCTCATGATCACAGCATAGGACAGGAGGTGGGGAATAATGATCAGTGATCACTATTTCGAAGTTGGGGGATCAAAACCCATCGATTGCGATCTCTGAGATGGGGCATTGATGCTCAAAGAAGAATATGAGTCGGAGTAGTTTTTACTATATTGTATTGTAGATTCTTTGTCTCAATTTACATTTTCTTATATAATCATCATCAATATTAGCACCATTCATATTATGCACAACTAGATATCTGCCATAACAATATGCACGTCCGGTGGCACGTATCATGCAGTCCGTCACATTTATGATCCTGGTTTGTTATTGCCCTGTCTCATTTAACAGCAACGTCACGGATGACGTGTGGTCCGTCATGTCCCGTCGGTTGTCGTCTCGGTTGCATTTGGAAACTTCTGTCGTCGGCCTCGATATCTTTCCGTAGATGCTTGCTGTCGACGAGGAGTAGTATGCCCGCCACGTACTCGACCACGGTGCCGATGACTGCCAATACGAACGACCACGAGAGGTAGTTGTGGTCAGGGTCGGGCATCCAGTCTCGCCCGTCACCCAAAGCTCCAAATACAATGACTGCTATCGAGTTGAAGAGCGCCGATAGGATGAGACAGGCCGCGGTTATTTGTGTGACCCGGAGCTCCATCTCTATTGGAACGCAGACGTGAACGATCATGAGGCATATCGACGCCAGCAGGAGTAGCGTGAAGCCGATTGTGAAAAGCGTCTGAGTCGCGATGAAGAACGGAGGCTCGAGCAAGGGTCGAAGTATACGGAGCTCTCTGTGGAATATCCATCGGCAGCCAAGGAATTCGTAATCGTATCTGCAAAGAAGGGGATCATGATTTATATCCGCTCCGTAGGAGATTCCCGCGCAATCAGACACCTAGGGAGAAATCGCATGATTATCGGCATTCCGCGGAGAAAGACGAGCGCAGACAGTTTGTCTCGGAAGACCCCGATCTGGTAGAGGAGAGCAGTCCCTGGAATCACTCAAGCGAGACGAGCACGATCCGAAGGCTTGCGATGTGCCGCGGTCGTAGCCACTTGGATACGCCCGAGCCCTTGAACGGAGGCGATTTGTTCCCATCCGCATCCCTCGTCGAGAGAGGTAAAACAGGATGCGGCACGGGATTTGGCTTGCTCCTTTCCGGAAGATTTACGGAGTCGGTCGGCTCGGTGTATTCTGCCACTTCCTCAACAAAGAGGATATTGCTTCATATTGACTCGTATATCAAATCTCGATGCCAAAGTTGCAGAGCCTTTCTCGACGAGCTGTCAAATATCCGGAAGTCAGCTCATTCAATGCGGAAATCATGGAACAAATGCCTCTCTATCTCGCCTCCTGGAGCGGAGGAATCGCGTGGAGCTCTTTGCTCATTAAAATATAATCCTCCGATTGGGGCTCGAGTCAGAAAGACACTGCGATTAGTGAAGTCGGCTACGACGAAATTCACGCACGGGACGTATCGTTGTGTCGTCGGCTCAGAAGCTGCGTCCCGAGCCCAGTGTATCATAGAATGCATGAGCTTCCTGCGTGCCTAGCTTCCAGAATAGCAACCCACACTTCTCGAGATACATCGCTGGCTTCCTTCTTCTGACGCGGAAGGATAAAGATGTCGTGTAGCCACAGATGGCTTGTTCCTGATCGGGAGGTTTTCAACAAATACCAAGAAGTTCTCTTGAAAACATGAAGTCATCATGAAATTCTTCATTGTATTATGGTTCTTCGCTAATTCAGCCAAGACGTCGAAGAACATGTTGTTCCTCGAATGTGATTCAGTTTTACTATGAGACTCAGCAGCGTCGGACTTGATCACAACAAAACGTGTCGGGCCGAAAGATCACTGTCTCAGGTCAACGCTTGTTTCCCTCGGCAGAGAAACCCAAGGCGGCCTCCCAGTCAGATTTTCTGGGACAGTTACGCTATCCTGCGTGCGACACTTCTATGGAGAACGACGCTCGACCCGCCGTGACATTCTCTGAAGGTTGAGCGCTGAATTTCATTCGCAGGAAGCGCTTCGATTTGCGTTCGAGCGTCATCGACAGTCTCGTCCATTCAAAAACCACGAGCCGGCGGGTGCGGAGCTCAACAGGTGTCAGGACCGCATTTCAGCTGTATCAGAGTGCTTTGACTAAGCTCAAGCGAATCATCGGATAGTATCATTTTGAATGAGTCATTGCCCCCTCTACAAAAGACTATCCTTGTACGAAAATTCCGAGCCGAATCCCCGCTCGCAGAGCAACTCGGGATGTCCAACCCAAACCTGCCGAAGCCAGATGCCCACTCGGGAGAAGAGGGTAACCTCTGCTCCGTCAGCCCGATTTTCTCACGCAAGCGGGACAATCGTCTGGGGTCAGAACCTGGGACAGAAGGTGGAACAGAACAACAGCTTGAGAATGCGTCCTCAGACCCCATCTGCGTCTCGGTGCCGACCCATGCGCGATTTAAAGCTCTCTTGAGCTATCGCCCTTCCGCAGGCCACATTCTCGGCATACCTGAATCGGCAGGTTGCAGGGCATCAAGGTATGATCCGGCTCATTTCAACATCGGGAGCTTCTCTGTGATTCCGGGGCTCACTGAGTCTTTGCCCGTGCTATCGAACCCTGGGAACGCTTATGAGTTTCTCGGCGGAGGTCTTCGAGCCCGCTCCCCGCACCGTCCGAGATGTCGGAGAGCGATTCCACGATGCGTGAGAGATCTATCCAGAGCTCTCAGTGAATTGTCAAAAGCAGAGCATCAGGGGAACTCCAAGAATCGATCCGGTCCTCGTTTGATGTCTCCATTTCCGGCTGTTGTGGAATGTAAGTAATCGCGTGATCGCAGACTGTCTGGTGCTCGTTTCGAGAGGTAATTCCGAGGCAGTCAGGTGTGAACTGAGTTCAGCTGGTGTCGTTTTGAGCCGTGTCTCCACGGCGGGGGCTCATCGCTAACTTGTCGGCAATATTGAAAACTGGGCCAATTCACAGGCGAAGAAGAATTTCCGCTATCCGCTCAACTCGCTGTTGCGCGAGCGAGCGAGTGACTTGCGAGCGATCGGAATTCGCCCGTGAATGGTTTCAGCATTAGTTCGTAATTTTTGGTCTACTCGCTGACTTTTCGCCAGTACCCCGCCAGAAAGACGGAATAGTGAAGCCTTGCGAAATGTCTCCACAAGGAGGAGGAAAAACATGCCCAGTCGAGGTTTTCAGTATTTCAATTTCAGCGGATCGCTCGAAGTACTGTCACTAAGTTTCCGAAGGCGCACTCGCCGAGTGCCAGTCGGAGGGATGCCCCTCAATGGCTCTGCATCGTCAATGTTCAAGTCAAAGAAAGCGCTTTCGTCTTGAATCGTTTTTCAAACGGTGCTCCGAATGTTTTTTTCCTCTCTCCAACTTCAAGGCCTCCATCAGAAAAACACCAGCTCAGTGTCCGTTACCGAATTCCCATAATATCCAAGGGTAGTTCTTCCTCTGCCGAGGTTTGATGAGCGCGGGACTCAATGGAATAATAAGTAATCGATGGACACCCGCACGGATATTCAGAAAACCGCGGAATAAGTGTCGCCGTAGAAATGACATAGATATTCGCCCGTTCTATGGTCGACGACGGGGGGAAGTGTTCACGAAGCTCCGCTTATTAGTTTCACCAATCACGAAGACCAGGACTCTTCGTCCAGGAACTCACCTGTAGTGCTGGTCGAAGAAATGGTCGAAGCAAACCTCCCAGAGACCTAATCTCCGGAACTTCCGAAGTCCAGGATTAAGACCGTCCGAAACCAGCCAATACGGTGTGCAGAAGGCTATCGTGACGAACACCAGAGCCACAAGTGTACAACTGGATCCCATTAGGGAGTACTGTGACTTGGAGTTGTGGTACTTCATAGTCCTGGTAGTTGTTGTTGGCAGTAGACTAGTCAGAATCCGAATGACATGTCGCACCTGACGGGATTACGAAGCGACTACGGGTTGTTGGGTCGGTTGCCAACGTTACGTATCGGACCTGTAGAACTTCGGACGCGTTTGCGGTTCGCTGAGATTTATTTTTTTTAAACGACATATCTTGCAGTCCTCTCTTGCGTGATCCGGTAGGCTCCCCGCGAGTTAGCGCGCTCTACGTTCCAGAGAGACGGACACTCTCGAAGTCAGATCTAGTTGCTTGCGGTGAGCACGTCCTCCTCACTCACGGAACGTATCACAAACCGAACCACAACGCGGACTTCAGAAAAGACTTCACGTGGGGCGCTATCACTTCGTCACCACTCAGATTTGGCGTACGACAGCGCTCCGTCTCCGCCCAGCGCGAAGATCATTTTTCGTGTTCGCGTTCAGTCTCATTCCGAGAGGCTCATTGGAGGTAATTTCTCTTTAGGAGGAGCGATTCAAGAGTTTATCAGTCGCCGCCACGGTTTGGGATTCATCCCAGCATGCTGGATTTATATATGAGGGGGCCCGAAATCCAAGACAAACTTTCCGTATCGTATGCAAGGAAGCGAGCGTTCACAAATAGGAGCCTGCGATTTTCGCTTCAGAATAATCAGTCGAAACGGCGTTCAACCGGTACGAGAATTAACGTTCGCGGTGTTCGAAAAGCTGAGCATCGTACAATAAATTGGCCTGAAGACCAGGGATCGCGACTCAACACTGCTCGTTAATATTTGAATCCCGAGGACTTGCGAGGATCCGCTACGAGTGTCCATTGCTCTTTCTATCGGAATAATTTTCCCTCCTCCAGGATTTTCCCCTAGTATCATGGTCACTCAGCTTGACCGCTAATCGCGGCCCATCTCCGATCTGAATCATTTCAGCCAACGGAAAATTGATTTATACGAAGGGATGAGTCAGCACAAGAGCGGCCTAGCTGACCCCCACAAGGTCAGGCCCAGATGGTAGAGAACCGCTGACGGCTGCCCCGATCCCCCGTTGGTTCTCGATCGAGATCCTCTGCAGCAAGAATTCTGTTGATCTTCTGTCCCCCGAAATTTTTTCTATTCTCTTCCCTAATCATTTCAGCTCTTCATTCGCTTCTGCAGCTGGCTGTTTTCAGCCTTTTTTCCGTCCACCGCCGGGGGGCGATCTCTTCGGAATCAACTGTCGTCGATCTGGATCCAAGGCGATCCGAATTGCTGATGAGAGTCCAGCCAGATTCCTGGAGCATCGGAGGTCCTGAGACACTCTAATCCTTTCGACGCGCGATTTGGATTGGCGTACACGATTGTTTCTCCCCGCGACCAGAGAGAAGACATGTTCTGTTCTAGCACCACAGTATCCTGCATTGTGAATAGCCACGAACAGTGGAATAGGGCCATATAATCCGATTGCAGCGAGGAGCTAAACAGATTGGGTAATAGAGAAATATCTATTTAGTTCTTTTTTCTTTTTTGGGAGCAGGGAAAGGCCCCCTCTCCTAGTTTTTCAGCAGGTGCTGAATCAAAAGCGCGAGACCCACTCGATACTACATTCGCCCGGGGGACGTTTTTTTTCTCGGCAAGATTCCACGAGGTCTCAATATATGTCGGCCTGGTTCACGAATTTCAGTGATCGGTCGATATCGCAGTCTCTGGTGGACCGCGGTAGCCCAGAGAGCTGGAAAAGGACTAGGCGGACTTCCTTTATCGTCGATAAATGAATGCATCGTAGCGACGCATAGCGTGTAGTATACATCGAAACGTCTGGCGGAGCTGAGTCCTTCCGTCTTCAAATTTTCATCACTGCTGAAGGTTGAAAGCAAACTTGTCATGATAAGGCTCCGCTGGGAGTGGAGCTCAGTTTCCCCTCTGGGATCTGTAAGAGTCTCACTGGCTCCTCGGGTGCGACTCAGACAAGGGAAAACGCCTGATATGGTGGACAATCACTTCTTGTATATATACAGCTGGTTACTCGAATACCAACGACTTAAGGACTGCCGATGTTTTAGCACATACTCGAGATCGTCTGCCTATTACGTGGCATATTGCTTTTGAAATCTGCGCGCGCACTCTCTGGTTCCTCTGTGCTCTTACAAATTACAAATCCCTGCGTAGCTTCTTCGAGAGCCAGCAACTCATAGATCAGTACGTCCTCTCCGAGCGCCCGGATCCGGGATAATTTCCAGCATAGATCATCAGCATCATGGTCCTCCCCCCTCTGGTGTATCACCTTTTCCATGGAAAACTTTCACCCGCGAACCTCCTGCGCCCGTTTCCCGAATACTGAAGACTCGAGCGATTGTACGCCGTCTCAAGCATACGTGAGAAGGAGCGAAAGAACTCTCACGGAAGAGAGAGCTACAAAGCGCTCAAGCCTCCAAACCGGTCCTATGTATTCCCGATGAGCACGGACGGCCGATTGCGAGTTGTTCTTGCCAAGCCCGACCGAATTGGGGAGTGTGGATTTGAGGACGCCGCTCGGAGCCAGAGTCCAAATACTTTTTGAGGCTTGCCGAGACCTGCTTGACGCTTGCGAGGAAATCGCTTCCGGCCCAGACGGTGCGAAGGGATATACGGTGCGAACGTGGTACCCATCCTGAGCAAATCGGTACCACAGCCGCGTCACATGCATCGCATGGCGGAACGATCCTCGAGCGGCTGTTCGAGCGCAAAATGGCGCGATAGAAGATTGTGGATGAGCTGGTGGCAGTGAAGAACAGAACTGCGATGCTCCCGTGATCTGGGGTTTGTGACGGTGTTCGACCTCGAATGATGTCCATGAGCCCAGCTTGAGTCTGGGCGGTGTTCAGCTCTTTGTGCTACGCTTGATTTCACGAGGAGTAAAACTTGGGACTACGGAAAAGTAGGAGCTTCGAACCGGCGAGATGGGCTGCGCTGTAAGCAGCGCCGACAAGCAAGCCGCTGAGCGATCCAAAAAGATAGACAGAGATCTCAGAGCGGACGGCGAACGTCAAGCTCGCGAAGTGAAGTTACTGCTATTGGGTGAGTTGCTCGCGAGTGTCTGTTGAGAGGCCTCTGCCTCCGGAAAAAATGGAAACTCTCGAAAAAATCCGTCGAGTCGCTTCTCTTGCTGGAGCCACGTAAAAACGCTTACCGTTAACCGCCAAGCGGTCAACGCTGAGTCGCGAGCGAGTTAATCGCTCTAGGACGGATTTTTGAGTAATTCGGAACTGAGCCGAGCACTTGTTGCGTCTCGATGTAACTCGTGAGATTTTGAAGAATGGGTATTTCATTTTGGGAGGCCAGAATAAAAAGGGTACTCAAAAATGTTTCAGAGATTCTTATACCATCCGGATCCTGAGCTCATTCGAGATGAGGGTCGAAATCCCCTAGAGTTCCAGCAAAATTAGTGGGGTATGATGTTACTCAGATTCGCGGAAAGTTGGTAACTTAGAAATTCGTCTCGGGCTTCGCCTGGATACGAGGAGACGGTAAAGCGAGCTATAATCGTCACCATAATTGGTCTGCATAGCGAGAGAGAGTGCTTGCGTTGCACTTCCTCGTCAACGAAGCAAGACTGAGTAGCTACGCGCCGGCCGCCGATTGGTTCCATGAGCCTCGTCACGGGTAACAACTTCCAGCTTCTTGAGGCTACCTTCTAGACTGCGTGTTCCATAGACGGAGAGGACAAACCCCATATCGGATGAAGCCCCTCGAGAACTTCCTTCGGCTCACTTTCGAGGAGCTCACGCGAACAGAACATTGGTTCACGCAGTCTCTTGCCTGCAGGGAGTGCTGCTCCCGTCTGCGCGAGACGTTGCTCCATGCTCAGGATCATTCAGCAAGTCCGCGAGCCGCGAGCTGTCGTGGAAGGGGCCGTGCAACTCTGGCTGGTTACTTGGGAAGGTTGCGATCACTCTTGAGCCACTGTTCCGTACCCTCCATCCTGTATTCGATTGCTCCGGTCTGGTGCGCGGAAGGTATTCGCTCATCTCCAGTCGAGTTCCGAATGGCTCGAGCGCGCCCTGTTCCGATTCCGTGCGATCTCCCGTCCTAGACTTTCGGATCGGGGATCTGAGCCGGAAACAACCTTCCCGTCGGGGAGGAATGTCCATGGATAATCCCCTCCTCTCAGTGGCAAATCTCGATCAAGCTCTTGATCTCTCATGAGCGATTCTGGACCG
This sequence comes from Galendromus occidentalis, assembly GCF_000255335.2. Lineage (NCBI taxonomy): Eukaryota > Metazoa > Arthropoda > Arachnida > Mesostigmata > Phytoseiidae > Galendromus > Galendromus occidentalis. Next base: position 29,355 of record NW_003803420.1, read on the forward strand.
CATGGAACGGTGGTCGAATTAAACTGGCTTTAGCGTTGCTGTTAGGATTAGAGTCCGATGTAGCCGAGACATGACGAGCGTCGGAGTGGATCGTATTTCAAGATTGAAATCGTAGCCGAGAGTCGACGGAACCGAGGGTTCCGGATTCCGGAGCATGCCATTCCCGTCCCACGGCGAGAAATGGATTTCAAGTGATTTGATTTTCTCCGATGGACAACTATTTTTGTCGTCGTCAGCCGCCGATGAGCCCGAGAAGTCGGAAATGCAGTCTAGCGTGCTGGACATAACCTTACCAGAAAGAGAGAGAGACAATGACGGTCAAGGAGTCTACTTGTCATTCGAGCGGAATGCCGCATCTTCAATGATATCTCGATTCTGGCGATTATCCGATTCGCTCTTAGATCAACGGCAGTGACAAGGTAGACTCCCGAAGCCCAGTGTTTCCACAGGAGTTCCGAACGCCTACCGCGCAGCTTGGGTTTCCCATTCTTTCATTGATATTCATTGTCACAGCCCAGTCTCGGAGTAAGAAGGTGAATTTCGGAATCTCAAATTCGGAACCCGCTCCAAGTTTGCTCTGCGTACCGATTTTCTCGCGGGAAATCCCTCCTCAATTCGTTTACTCAAGAGCTAGCCAATATACCGTTTTATTCTTCATGACCTGAATGAATCTTGAGACTCCCTTGGACATTTTTGCTTTCTGTCAGCTAAAAGTCATGAGACTCAGAAGAGCGGAACCAGAAGTGGTTTCTCCCGCTTTCGCTGGTTTCTCAACGGTCATCCCCGTGTATCAGGCGAGCAGACAGACGGACAGACTCGCGGAGCAACGAAGGAACGGGCGGAAAGCTGAGAAACCCGTTCAACGATCTCAGCAGCAGAAATTTTTCTTCTGTTCAGCAGAACTGAAGAAGAGGGCGAAACCGTTGCCAAAAAAAAAGAGTCACTTTACAAGCACCAGTGAGCGGTAGCGAACCGAGGTCCCGTCCACTTAATTGAGCTTTTGGAAGCATCAATGTTGACGAAATTGGGACCTAAGATTCGTCGCGGAAATAATTTTTGTTTCGACCCTCGCGGTGGAGCGGAAATCGCACGAATCGAGCTCTAAGCGCTCGGCTATTTCCAGCCATATCATTCTCTTGGAATCTCTTTCTGGAGTCCATGTGACAGCCAATGAGAGTGTCGCTGCTTTCGGTGCAAAGACAAAACACCACAGAATTATGCAACAACAATGATCACGACTTGACAACGAGTATCTCGACGAGGCCCACGCGTCGTTGCAGTTTCCCGGCATGGAAGGTTCCCTCGTACGCCAACGAACGGGTGTGAACGAAGCAAGTAGGGTACAAACCGGCGAACGAACGAGTATCTACTCGAGCGGTACGGGGGTGAAGTCAGCTTCTTTCTATCTATATATAGCTTGCCCGCGTGCCCAGATCTGCGGGAAACAGCTTCTAAGCAGGCCCAGGGAGCGGCTCGAACTTCAGATCGACGGCGCGCTCTGCACGGAGTGCCGCGCACCTAAACGAAAGCACACTGCTGCCGAGTGGAAGAAGTCGAAGCCACCAATTCATCGGCGCACAGTGGAAGGAATTCGAAAGAGGCGAAAAAGTGCTATTAGCACAGCGACATCCGGCTTTGCGCATGGCCTTGCTCAACTTGCGGCCGAAGATGCCAACTTCGATCCCCGCAGGGCTTCGCTGCGGGTTTTGTCAGAGAATAAACGAAGGGAACGTTGCCGGAGTCGGCCATCAGCCCGGGTCGCTTCACTTCAATATCGAAGCGGAGCGGCTCTAATCGCGGGTAAATGCTCGGGAGGCACTACCGAGTCTGATGCTTAAGCGGAGACAATCAAATAGATTGCAAGATTTAATTTGCAGATAGAATGGGTCGTTCCTGCTGGATGGTTCACGGATTTTGTTTCAGGCGAATCGCGCATCTTATGCATGTGCTGCCATCGCGGTGCACCGGAGCAATCTCGACATCCTAGGCGGCTTCGATCGTGCGATTTCGCTGCTGCGAATTTGTGAGAAAATCAATACCTAAACAGCAGAAGTCCTCAGACTGCTGAGAATGAGACAACACTCCGCACTCCGTCTCATATCTCCCCAATCGACTGATGCATCGTCCCTACGCGATTGCTCCACTTCTTGCTCCGAGATGGGATGAGAGATAATGCTGAAGAACTTTCGAAACCCAAGCATAAATCAAGCCGGGTGGTGCTGGGAAATTTGTGGAAACCCACCGCTGTATCAACTCGGAAAGATGCGAAGCTAAATAAATTAAGGCTTGGAAAATCCTTTTCTGACTCCAACTTGATCATTTTTCAGGTGCGGGAGAGTCGGGAAAGAGCACTATCGTCAAACAGATGAAGTAAGTTTGAGTCTCCCGATTTTTTGTAGCTCGATGATTTGCCCTGTATGCATGGCCGAGTTTGCTTAACATGAATTTCCAGACTTTCTCGTTCGCAAGAGCTCTGAGCTTGGGATCTACCAGATGACTCCGCTCGGTCAACAAGGCGCCGCTAACGAGTGTTTCCGATCTGGGAGGGGAGATTACCGAATTTCTCGCTCAGTCATACCGCTGTCTTGGGCTATGGGCATGTATTTTCGGGAATCAACGACTTGAATGCATTCCATCAGAGTTTATGATTCCGTATGAGACTCGAAAGTATCGGACTCGAAACACCGACTCATGCGCAGAACTTTCCGATGATCCCCTCGCGCTGACCCCTCGTTTATTCGGAAGTTATGCTCCGTTTTATAATGCTCGATTCCGTCGATAATTGAGCGGGATCCAGCGTCATAAATCCACATTGTATAACATTGTAAAGCGGGCTCCGATGATTCTCGATTCCGAGCGCCTACACAGCGGACATGATAGAATCCCCTAGATCCTTGCTGATTCACAGAATTCTGTGCAGGATCTCAAGACCCGAATGAACTCTCGGACACAATGAACCTGCCCATGAAGGTGGACTGAGTTCTCGAAGTTCGTATTACATCGAGAGGACTATGTCGGAGCTTATCTTTCTATCAATCGCTCAGACTCCTATAATATTCTGGACGCGAATCGATGCAAACACTCGTGCGACCGAGACTGCAATACTCTCCCACTACAAATGCATTCCGGTGTGGTTCAGGTGCTTCAATGCATGTTCGCGGAGCTTGGATCCGACTTTAATGGAATCATGTGAAGTTCGATGCATCGACTGAATCGCCGCCTGTTCAACCCGATAGCTTCACGCCTATCCATCGAGCAGACTGCGAAAGCGTCTCGCTCTGCATTTGTTGATAGCACGCAAACCACTGATGCTCGAAAGCATCGCGACATTCATATCGTGCGAGATCGAGCATCGAGCGAGTGGAAAGAAAAGGCTGAGTGTCCGATGTGCTTAGATGGGTGGTGCGGAAGCTCCCTCATTGAGATCAATTGATATAGGATCGAATGTTGGCCCCATCGGATAAACGGATATCTAGATAGTTAGGTAGCAAAACAGTGCAGTCGCACAAGCATAGAGCTGGAGGACAGAGTCGAGTTTCGACTTTCATGCATGGAACGCGAGATCTGGATGAGCTCCGCTGACAGACAAACTCAAAACCTTCACGAATGGCATGCCTCCTCGGTAGATGAGAGCATCCGTGACTATTAATTATGTCGAACACATCCGGATCTTCGGAATCCGTTTGGAGGAGCCGAGGTATCCGCTGAAATGATGGTTCCGAGAGTGTCACAACGAGATCATGAATTTACGCGGGAGTCTTACCTTCTCCGTGCGACATGTTTAGCAGGATTGAAGCGATCGGGGCTGCGATTCGGAATCAGAGGATCTGTGTTGTGTTTGAGTATCTACTATTTTGAGCGACGATGGGAGCTTGTGCGGACCGATTTGGCATCCTCGGCCTAGCATTCGCCAGCACAACCCCGTACCCTAACGATCATTGGGAGCTTGCGAAGAATGAACGAGTATTTTGGGTTTCGAGAGCTATAGAGAAGCGAGCCATCGACAATCGTGCATAACCCGATGCAGATCTGAATTGATCTTCATCGAGAGTCTCTCTGGAAATTCGATCTCTACGCGTCAAACAGATGGAGAAGGGCTCTCCGATCGATTTCTCCAACTGCGATCAGCATCGTCTCTGTTCGGCGATCGGAATACTAAGTGTGCTGCGAGAGGCTATGAATTATTTTCTCTTCCGCCTTGAAAAACGATCGATGCCGTATGCAGTTTGGAAAGCATGAGCGGGCCGTTTCCCGAAACCTGCTCCCTAACGTGGCGCTCATCTCTAGAAGGCGTGTTTACATTCATGGCCGACTGGTTTATGTTGTGGCTGACCAGATGCCAAGGCTGTGATCGACTCGCGGTTGGCAGCATACGAACTGAATGTTGGCTACGGAACACATTGCAAAGACGGGACCGAATATCGGGATCATCCATCGTACGCGGAGGCTATCCGAGCTCGTCGTCGCCCTCCATTGTAGAAACACTGACAAACTGAGTCCGTTTCCGACCGATCCGCCGTCGCAGCAGAGTGTCCATGAGCCCTGAGCTCTTGTTTAGTTGTTTCCTTCTGTGATCGGATTCTCCCGGGTAGGGGAATTCTCGCGTCCCTCCTTCGGATAAAATTTCTCATCCGATTGCGTCGCCGATTGCCGATTTTCCCTATCGCGATATTCGGCACTCCGAACGCTCCAATCGTGATTCTTCAACCTCCGAGATGTCCAAAGTTTTTTTTTCCGCGGGGCTCTCTCTGGTACGGATAGCTCGCTTGTCGGTGATAATTCACCACGGAATAATGGAGATTCGTCTCAGAAGCGAGAATTCACCGAGAGCTCAATGAGGTGCGATCCCAAAGCCGACCGCCTGTTCGCCCGTCGAGCCTGTGTTGATGGCGGATACGTACCAATTATCATTGGGAGGCGACGCGACGTTTAATTGTCTGTAATGTCGGTCGAGCACGCCGCTGTAATGAAGGAAATTGGACGCTGAGGTCGCTTCTATTCGGAATGTCAATCCTAACCATGCTTAGCCTTCGAGGACCAGTCGCGGCGCTTCAGAAACCGATGGCATCGACACCTCTCCCGTGTACTGCTGCCTCTGTGACTATTCTCTTTCGAAAGAGTCGATGATAATCCGAAATATCCGGAAGATCGAGTCTCGGGTTCCAATGATACGGGATGAGACGGATGGGACCGCGCCAACTCTGGGCTGAGGGGAAGCCGTGAATTGAACCTTCCTGGAAGACGATCCGCATTGGAGCTGAAATTCTTGATTCCTGGGCGTGTATCGTCGATATCGTGCTCGGGCCTGATTTCGATCCCTGTTCTCTGAGAAGTCATCATCACTGACTGGATGTGCTAATAGCCCTCTTCTCTTGCAGAATTATTCACGAGCAGGGCTATACTATCGAAGAATGCAGGTTGTATCGACCCGTAGTGCACTCAAATACAATTCAGAGCCTTCTCGCCATACTCCGAGCGATGGCGCAGCTCAGAGTGGATTTCAGAGATCCCGCCAGAACAGTGAGTATTCTTTAGTCTAGGCACCGCTCGAGTTTAGGTGATTAGAGGAGGGGAAACGGATATCCCGGGGAATCGCGTTCGGTCCGAGCTTCGAGTTGCCGAGGAATTTCCGGACAGAATGACGATTCTACAGCTCTTAAGCGAAGATTAGGCTAAGTAGTTTCCAATGGAAGATTTTCCTGAGCTTATCCACTGACCGAGCCCGTTTTATGGCATCTCATTTAGATAGTAGCTCTTTTACCCTGAGACCGTCTGGCTATAGTGAGCCGCTGCGAACGACATCTGAGCGCTTTTCCGGTTCGGCATGTCGACGACATGTCTCACTGAGATCAATCAGACACCGACTCTCGATGTGACCGCGGCTAGATTTGGATATAAAACCTCGAGTGATTATTATTCGCGCCGAGAGCTCATGTCACCGAGGTCGCGGAGATGGCTGGTGCGAGGCTGATTATTCTCCCAGAGCCTGTATTCCCTCTCGGGATATCCCTCCATCAACCATTCAATCGTAATAAAGCCTACAGTTGAATTTTTTTTCTCCAGGACGACGCCCGCCAATTTTTCAGCATCGCGGGCGCCAACATGGCTGGCGATGTGGAAGTCACGCCTGAGCTCAGCGCTATGATGCAGCGGCTCTGGAGAGACGAAGGGGTCCAGCACTGTTTCCAAAGATCGAGAGAGTATCAACTCAACGACTCGGCGGCGTATTATCTTAACGCTTTGGAACGCATATCACAGGTGGGATATCCATCGGGGTCCTCATTTCGTGATTCCGCCCAACCTCCTCAGGTTATAATATCCTTTCTTCTCGCCTCCATCCCTCTAATAAGCAAAATAATCCGCTTGCAGAGGAACTACATCCCCACGCAACAAGATGTTCTGCGAACCCGCGTGAAGACTACCGGCATCGTGGAAACACACTTCGTTTTCAAGGGCCTTCACTTCAAAATGTTTGATGTCGGCGGACAACGCTCTGAGCGCAAGAAATGGATTCACTGCTTCGAGGGAGTCACTGCCATTATCTTTTGCGTTGCTCTATCAGGTGCGTCACGGAGGTCCTTCTTGAAACGGAGAGCCTAAGTCGCTTTCCCGTGTTCAATATACGGAGTCATGATTGTATAATTTGGATCCAGCTCCTCTGGGGTCAGGATCCAGGGAGGTTGATCGGAGAGAGAACCTTATCCACCTTCTCTCCTGCAGGGTACGACTTAGTCCTCGCCGAAGACGACCAAATGAACCGCATGGTTGAGTCCATGCGCTTGTTTGACTCCATATGCAACAACAAATGGTTCATACACACATCGATAATCCTCTTCCTGAACAAGAAAGATCTTTTCGAAGAGAAGATCACCAGGTCCCCGCTCACTATCTGCTTCCCCGAGTACACCGGGGCCGACACGTACGACGAAGCTGCGGCTTACATCCAGATGCAGTTCGAGAGACTCAACAAACAGAGCACAAAAGAAGTCTACACTCACTTTACATGTGCGACAGACACGTCAAATATACAATTCGTCTTCGACGCGGTGACCGATGTCATCATCAAGAACAATTTGAAGGATTGTGGCCTATTTTGAACCAAATCGGCAGCATTGCCGCACGCCGCGGAGGGCTGCAATAGGAAGAGAGACCGGAATGGGGAGCGCCGATGATCTGATTTCATGGCCTCCGGGGCGTAAGGTCGCGACGAGCTGGGTCTGATCGATCAGAGGGGAAGGGGACGCGAGAAGAAAAAATCCCGAAGAACAGGTATCGAGGAACAGAGGGTAACTGACTGCAGAGGGCTGAAATCATTTGGTCTCGTGCGTTGCCAACACAAGTGCCATTGATTTCCGAAAACCGCTGGAGCTTCCGTGCGAACGCAAAGCACAAGCGAGAACAAAGGCATGAATGCCACCACCATCACTAGCCCCCACAAGAGTAGCGAGCATAAATGATGTTGCTCAAATTGACCATGTGATTCTGATTTCTGCAAGTTGAGGACACAGAGCACTAGTACAAGCTAGCTGAACGCCCGTTCCCACCGTTAACTGATTGATGATGTCTGAACGGATCGCTGAAGTTTCCGGAGTGGTTGAAATTTCTGATCCTGGATGGTGATTTTGGAATACATGACGGAATTCATATTCGCATAACATCTTTCTTATCTGCGGTGGAATATGGAGTGTTTCCGACTCTCGACTCATCGAGATTGGAGCATTCCACTCGTCACGCCCACAATGTGATTGAGGAAGGTTTGGATGTCCATCATGGATCCCACATCAGGGACGATGCCCCCATTTACCACGTATCGAGAATCAATCATTCGCTCCTGTCGTAATCGCTAGATGCTCATCTCGCGCAGAGCTCGCATCTGGAGCAGTTTCTATATAAATCATAATTTATGTTCGAGAAACGTCCCGTGCATCGACGGGGAATGCGAGTCGGGCGTAGCGGAGTCCTTTTTTTGCAAACAAGCAGGATTTATTGCTCGAGGCGATGCTTCTCGTCGGAGAGTCCTTGGAAAAATTAAGGAGCAGGGTCCTACGGAGCTAGTTCTCCGTCTTACGGCGTAGATGATTACCCTCTTCGGGTCTTAGAGCTCAAGCGGGACACAGAGAGAAACATACGCCTTGCATTCCCGCAGTTATTTCGTGAGAATGTTATTTGAGATAAATGGTTTGTCTGATCAATCAAAGCATGGCAGTTGGGGGGTATTCGGGAAGGCGGATCACGTTCTACTCATTCGGCTCAGACTGCCACTACTAGCGCACTTGATTGACTGACGAGTAGAAATGTGAGAATGTCATCCGAGGAAGAGATGCGCATTCTCATCTAGTAGCCCTGACGGTTCGGCCGAACATTCCAGCGCAAGCTGAATTCCCTCCCCTACACTGTCTCCTTCACGCGCAATTCTGTTTCGATCGAGACTAGGTAGTGTTTTACTCCGATTGATCGGGAATTATTGACGAAGACTCATTCACAATCCACAGCGGCAAGGATATCCGATCATTCCGAACGAGTTCGCTGATGAGGAGCGACTCTGTCAAGGAGCCTCGATGTCTGGCCCATCAGAGGTTGTCTCTTTCGAATTTCATACAGAAAATGTTAAGGAGTGAGCGATGAAATTGTGGGGAGCACTTGAAGCAGTTGAGTTCTCATTCACGATTCATGGACAAATACCGACAGCAAATAAAGATGACGCTGTATACATCCACTCACGAATCTTCTACTTCCTCCCGCCAACGAGAATCCCTCCGTGAGAATAAGTTCAGATGTCGCTGATCTAGGTTTTCGAATCGAATGATGAATTCCCATGGAATTCGACGCCTCAGTGAACGGAGCCGCAAAACACAATTCTGCTTCATTAGAGTGTACCATTTGTACACGGGCTTTATTTTTACAGCGAAGTCTGTACAGAAATGCGTCGATCCCATCGACCTCCTTCGTCTCCTTGAGTCATTTTCACTGAGCATTTATTGAACTAGGAACAACAAGTATTATCATATACCGGGAACATCAACATGTTCGATTGTTTGGAGAGAGGGGATTATCCTCTTAGCATTTTCCATTCGAAGTTTGATGTTCCAGGGAATGGAAATGCTCGGACTGGAAAAAACTATCGAGTGTTTCCCTCGATTTGATCGAGGATGAGCTGAGTTTCTCTTCGACCTTTTTCTGTTTCTCGATCATCCTCTGCTGCTCGGTTTCCAAGGCTTTCTTGCGCAACCACCTGCGGTGACGAAGCTTTCCCGTTAGGAGAATCGAGCCTCCGTGTTCGAGCCCGGATTACTATCCCCCTCGAGCAATCATCATTTATGAGCAGTTCAGGTTCGGGCTTCCCGGGCGATACGAGCGATAGCTGCGACGCCCGTCGGTCCGTCATTTCTTTAATGATTTTTTCTTACCGTCTGTAGGCTTGTTGGGCGTCTTGTCTCGTATGTTTCTTTCCGAGCTCTTCCAGCTCGATTTGGCGGAGCCTTTGTTGCAATTTATTCCGCTTCTCCTGGATATTCTTGCCCTCCAACCATGTGAGGAATGTGACCGTTGTGTTGGGACTTGTGATGAAATCTTGGGAATTCTGCGGACCAGACCGAATGGTTTAGGCAAATGTCTGAGTCGGTACGAAACACAGTCAGCGGAAGCCGGAGAAACTTCTTTAAGCTCACTGACCTCGTCATTCGATTGAGGGGATAGCGCTTTCTTCTTGCTGGAAGAACCCTTCTTCTCGGATTCTTTGTTTTTAAGCCAGGCCTCGAATGTTTTTTGAGCGTCGATTTTCCGTTGGAGTTTGGCTTCCTCTTCTAAACGGGCCTTCTCCTCCTGGAATTCAAATGATCGGATTGATGCCTCCAATGGGTACTCTGGGTCGATCATCCATCCCATGTTTAGCGGGTCCAAGCTTCGTTCACGAATACTCGAGCGTATTTCTTCTAGACGTTTCCCCCGAATCCGCATACCTTTTCCCTCTTGACTTTATCCCGGGTTTCTCTGAGTTTCGCTTTCTCTTCAAGAGGCAGACCATATCGACTCCGTTCATTACCCGTGTAAGCTGGCAATCTTTTCACATCCTTCTCCGTCATTTGGGAGACTATAGTGTCCGAACTAGTATTCGAACTGGGGGGGCGCGGTCGTTTCTGACTCGCAGCTAACTTCGCCTCCTGAGCGCCACCTGGAAATAGACGTTAAGGAATCAGACTGAGGTGATCTCCACCTTGCGAAGCGGTGCCTCATTTTCACGTATGGAGTCATCTCTGGTAACAGCTCCCGATCGAGCGCGGTACGTACTCTTACGGATGAACCTCGTCGGGCTCGGAGGAAACGCGGCTTGATTGAGTGGTGCGCTTAGGCGGTCATTCGATTTCCGTGGACTAGGTGGTGTGGATCTCGTTGGAGTCTTTTTGGGGGAACTCGGCGGAGACTTCCTCGGCCTAATCGAGAGATCCTTAGGCAGCTGCCGCTCTGGCACAATCTGTTTCGTCATGTCGACGGTACTTTCGTTCAGCGTCACTGCTGGCGGCTCCTGTCGATGGGAGAAAGCGTTCTTACGTATAATTTCCTCTCGGTTTTTGTGAATCTAGTTACCGGGAGAATTGCACGAGCATTCCAATATCAGCGACATATGATCGATGCGTATCATTCGAGCGTGGTGGGCGTGCCAGCGCATTCGAAGTAACTTTCGGGAAATCTCTTGCACCGGAGGTTACGAGGAACTCGCAACATCGAACCTACCGGCGACGGAGATTTGACTAGTGGTGAGTTCGCATCGTCTGCCCTTCGATCCTCATGACCATTGCTGCGATCGTCGTTGGAAGTCGCAATCGGCTCGTTCTTCAATGACTCCTGAATCGTATCCTTGATCCTGGAACCTAAGCTTTCCGCAGCCTCCTTGCCCGCATGATAATCGGGACTCTTGACTGAACGTTCGATGAGCTCCATGATTTTGTTGTCCAACTCGTCATGGGTATCTTCTGAAAGTTCGGGGATGTTTTTTTCATGAATCAGGCGTGGCCAAGGCTCCGTATGTTCAATGAGCTCAGGGGTAAGCCGAAGAAGGATCGGGCATCGGTGGTGTCCACGAACCTCCTCTGATTTCTGCAATCTCAAGACCATTCCTCGGCTCGGCCTCGTCGTCTGAATCGTAGCCGTCTTGGACTCGAGTAGGACTCGGACTTCGGGGAAGCTCAATGACTGGAGACGGTGTCTTGGCCTTGTCGATGAAATCATCGTCATCATCGTCAGACGAACTGAAGAGATCCGAATCGTCCGATTGACCATCTGCGGGTGATATTCGTAGATGAGAGATCAGGTTTTCAGGCCGACCATTCCGAATCCCGAACAAAATACCGGAGTCGATTTACCCACCCCCTCGTTCCGAATCGTCTTTGGCGAACAACTTCATGAGGTATTCCTTTTTAAGCTGGAGACGCTCGTCCACGTCCATCAGGGGCGTCGGGGAATAGTTGAGCACGCGATCGACAGGATTATCAGCGAATTTCACCCTGTGCTCTTTCGACGCTGGCAAAGGCTCGGCGAAATGTTGTGCATTGACTTCTTTCAATCGGGAGGCGATGTCGTAGATATAATCGTCTTGGAATTCTGCAATATAAACAATTCGCATATTAGCCCAAGGAATAATTGAAATCCGTCGACGACCGATGCGGAAGGAAGTCAATAGACTAGGATCAACTTCGAGAGAATTAAACTCTTATGGATTCTTATAATGATATATTGTCTCGACTCGGTTGATTCAGCCATGAATTCAGATGACACCAGCCCTGAATAATTCCTCCAGATCGACTGTCAACAGACGATTCATATTAAGTGGACTGTCGAACTAGGAATATAATATTCTATTCCGGTCTAGTCCCATGATACGCAGAATCTCCGGTTTACTTCGAAGTTGTCTCCGCTTTTGAAGCGGGAGCACAAGGTCTAATTGTACCTGAGGAAGAATATCGGAAACTCGGTCGTGTCTATATTTAGAACAATGCACACCTGATGGAACAGAACCTTGATACACGAATAACTCTGTGACCTCGCGCCTACCACGACGTCACATGTCCCTCGATCTCACGACAGTCTCGGTGCGAGTCCAGTCGGCGCCTCAGTCCCCAGGCATGTTCCATCGTCTCCTTTCCCAAAGCCGTCCCATCGTCTCTTCTCCCAGAGGCGTCTCATCGAATGCCCCCCGGTCAGGACGTGTCGCGTCCACAGTTGGAAATGACTGTCAGCCGTGAATCTTTCTGTGTCTCGTTGAGTATGTGACCATGATGAAGCTCAGAAGCATGCTTTGCTTCGTTCCCTCCCTCAATTCTTCGAGCCCTCTCGTATGTTTCCTCGGTAACAAGGACCGGGGAGCGCCCTCTGGCGAGGGACCTATGTTTCTCGAGCCGACAACCACAATTGGTGCTCTCGTAGCGGTGTTCTCAACGCTACGAACTGATTTCTCGGGGATAAAAGGTATGTTTCGAGCTCCTACATATCTCTATGCTTGGGAAGAGCTCCGAAATTGTAAGAGCCGCCACACATCTGAATACGGAGCTGATTCATCGGAATTCGCGATCCCCTGTCAGTCCGGAGTCGGAACGATTCTGGGAGAGTGTACAGGCATTCGAACGGGGGTCGGGAGAGTATCTACCTGTCGCCATGCCTTCCGGGCCCGAACAGCAGAACGAAGTTGATTGATATTGTATCTGGTTGGGGCTCATTGTGAACTTTCGGGCATTCTCCGATCCGCGAGGAGCTTCAACGAAGACTGTCCACGCTCAGCCAGCTGAGGATCTGGATCGCAATGTTCTACGACAGGTCGAGGAATTCCATCCAGTTCCGTGGATCCGAGACGGCACATCGAGCGACGATATCAGGCGGTCTCAGAAACGGAGGACAGAGGAAAGAAATGGAGCTCAAGAGAAACCATGGCAAAACCAGAGTGAATTCAACAGCTCCTAGTCGGGAGGAAGGCCGACTTCCCGTTATTGATCCCTCAAGCGAGCCTACGATCGACGGCAACGCGAGCAGGAGTATTTTTCTTTGGAGCTCTGTAGGCCCGGGCTTAAGAGCCACAATAGCGGATAAGTACTTTATTTCGGGCATTGTGAGCCAAGTGCTTCGTTCATCGCAACGTTGCATAGTGGAGGCTTTATTGATTCCGAAGACCGTTCGGATCTCGCTCTTCGATTTAGGTTTGTCGCCGGAGACGGATCATTGCGACAAGCCCGCCGGAAGATTAGAAGATTAGTCACCGAAGTCGTCTGCATACGTTGCGGTACATCTGATGAGTTCTTGAACTCCCAGTACCACCTGGTCGGCTGTTCTAAGTAGGCCGAACTTTCTTGGACTGGTGCCAACGCCTATTCTCGGCTCTGTCACCTGAATCGTTCGAATCGTAGAATCACGGATACCGCCGGTGACACGCTCCGCAGCCTTCCAGGGAGCCGCGGTTCTCTTTTCGCTTCAACTCTGATCTTTACTGATGTCGTGGGATTTGTTTTGGAGGCGGGTTTCCTGGTCTCAATGACAGCTCAACACTTTGAGTGCATGTCTGAGCCGGTCTCATTCTCGAAGTTAATCAGCGGAGACTAAGGACCTACATGCCAGAGCTTCATTGGTAGCTGTGAGTCGACCAATGAGTGTCAAGGGCATCGCTTCCTGTCCCATAAATTGGGCCCTCACGTGAGTTTGTTGTTGACACTAAGGTTGCGATGGTGATGACGCCACGCAAGGTCTTCCTGATGAGAGACTGATCGTTCAGCGAGCCGGGTGGTATGTCCATCGAGATCTCTCAGAGCCGGAGGGAAGGATATCACGTCGCTCTAACCCGTCCAGAGACGCGACTCTCCCCGTCAACCGCAGACATGCAAGAGCAACGGCTCAAACTTGCACGTGACTCTGTGTTTGTTGTTGATAGAGGATATTCCGAACACGAGCGAAGAAATCCGAAGGCTCAGCGACGGAATCCCGAGCTTAGAGAAGCGAATACTTCTTTTCACGAAGACTTTCCGCGGATGTGACATCTCTCCACTGTAGGCTGTGAGCTTTGCCGCTTGCCGGACGTAACGTTCCCGAATTCGGCCGATGAAACGCACCATATCACGCGTCTCTCAAAATTAGAAATAATGCCTCGAGAGCAACCAGCGAGACTTTAAACATACGACCTCTGGTTTTCAGGTGGAGGATTCAGTGGATGGCTCCCGCAGTTCGCTCAGATGATTCTCGCGTCATCGAAGCCGCATCGCGCTCATCGTTCTGAGATATAATTTAAAGCGAGAATTTTTCTACAATCATGGATGACTCAGTCGAAGTCGAGGTTCTGCTACAGTTTTTGTGGGCGCACGTGGAGCTCGTGTCAAACCTGTCGCGGATGTGTCCTTTACCCTTCGAATCAATTTTATACGTGTGCGCCCTCTTCGACCGAACGACAGTCTTAGAAATCGTTTCCCTCGTGATGGTGATAGCATCTTGTCTACTGTTAATTCGTCATCCGGAGTGTCATTCGTATATACGCGAGAGCTTCCGGCTACTACCAGGCGCATTGAGGAACTTACGCCTAAAAGTTCAAGTTTGTGGTAAGTCTCCACCTGCTCAGTCAGAGAAGCAGGCGTCTAGGTACCTTATCGAATCCGAGGATCTGTACAGCGGTTTGTCCGGAGATATGTATGATACGTCAGTGATGTCAAGGTTCCCGGGCCCCCCTCCCTGTTCTGGATTACCTCTCGGGTGGGGGCCGCGACCGCGGGTCCGGTGACTTTAGTTTGCATCCGACGTTTCAAGTGCCATCGATTTCGTCATTTCGCTGGGGAGCAACAAGAATTCGCTTTTTCCTCGTCTCAAGGCGAGTGATGGCGGCTGTCATTGTCGACTTCGGGAACAACATGAGAGGATGAGAGGAGAACTGTTCCTTCGAAAATTCCGTCTCGAAGGCGCCTTCCAAGGCCCTGCCTTCTTTCTATCACGTGGCTCTGTAGATGTCTCGTGTCAGTGCGGTGAAGCTTCCAGCCCCTGATTTCAGACTCTCTGTCCCCTGCCCGAGATACGGTCTGTCCGTGATTTGCTCAATACCTGCGATCGGACCCGAATCGTGAGGGCGCCACCGACTCGAAATCGCATGCAGTGAAGCCCACAGAGGCTCTGAGCGCGTGAAACACTGATCTACATACGGGCCGGCGCCTTCCTCCGGACGGGCTTTCGGAAACGTTTGCAACGATCGTGATTCGAATCGCTGTGGTTCTCCAATTGTGGCACTTAGTGAATGGTCAGCCAAAGTGCTCGAAATCCGAAGTGTTTCGTTTCGCTCCGCTCCCCGTGGCGCCCGCTCCCGTGTCATGTCGCGGGCTGCGGGTGCCCGCGAACTACCGCGCTCGTCAACTAATCGCGAAGCTCTTCGCTTATTATGGCAAGCCGAAAAAGGGTAGGACTTCTTGAACCGAAAAAACTTCAAAGATCATCTGATTACGATTTACGATGTCGGCTGGATTATTATCAAGTCATTTCTCGTTCGGTGTCGAGCTTGACATCCGTTTGTGAGGGTTACGGAAGTTCAGAGAAACTTGGGTGGAGGGAGGGGGTGATACGGCACGAAATCACGACGCTGAGACCTTCTTGGGGTTGTGGGCTGATCGTGGAAATTCTCGGAATAACTCCGAGTAATAAGTTAGAGAATTCATGCCGCGGCTTTCTTCACAGAAGTCAGTCCATCGTTGCCTCCAATACAACGGGTCTCGGGTGTCGAATGGTCCGCCGATGACACACTCGCTGAAGTATACGCTATGCAAGGGAATCGTGCGCATATGGAGGACCGATTCAGCATGATGTCCGTTCCGGAGAAGCACCTCTACCTCTACGGAATATTCGACGGTCACGGCGGAGAGGTACGTTTCATTCCTAATCTCGCTTCCGGGAGCGCCGCTGCGAGGCAAGGCATCGCTTGTTTGCGTACTCGGAACGAATCACGGCGAGCGCTGATATAACCTTCGGGCTGTTTTTCGACCCAACTGGCCTGAATTCCCGCTCTCTAAAACCGATGGCAGCTACGGCGACGGTCTGTGTAGGGCGGGTCTATGTACCTGGGTAGACCAACCATAAAACTCCATTGATATAAACAGCAATGAATCACGTTCGCTGAAGTCGAGCTTCGAATTCCCACGAGAGGCTTCCCCGGAAGCTCCACGTTAAAGGCGGTTCCGTTTTCCGCTTTTCAGACCGCTGCGGAATACGCCCAAAAGAAGCTGTTCCCAGCAATCGTCGATCGAATCCGTAAACCTCGATCCGACATCGAGATTATACAAATTCAGGACACGCTACGGCAGGAGATCCTCAAACTCGACGAAAACTTCGTGAAAGAGTCTAAAAAGAGCAAAAATTATTCGGGCACGACTTGTCTAGTAGCTGTTGTATTCAGAGACACGCTCATCGTGGCCAACGTGGGCGACTCACGAGGCGTGATGGCGACGGACAACGGCCGGACCGTCCCGTTGTCTTTCGACCACAAACCGCAGCAGCTGAAGGTGAGCTTTTTTTTGAAGCATTGTCAGTCTTATCGGAGCCTTCGAGATAAGTGTCTCAATTTTCCAGCCGTGACGTCACCAATCCTAATCGATGTCTTTGTGTAAACACAGCGAATGATAGCAGCGGTCAAAGAATAGCGTAAACAAGGAGCTGTTCCTCTTTTTTTCCCAAATAAGACCCAGATTGCAAGCGATAGTCTGTCTCCCGATTTAGGCCGGAAGAGCGTCTGGATCCATATCTCGTCCCGCGGTTCTCCTTGTAGTCGGACCGAACTCGCGACTCCCCATGGAGCTTGAGGGTCCATTGGGCTCTCAAGCATATACTGAAGTCTTCCTTCTTGTTGCAGGAGAGGAAGCGTATTGAGGACGCTGGTGGTTTCATTTCATTCAATGGCGTTTGGCGCGTGGCGGGAATTCTCGCCACATCGAGAGCCTTGGGTATGTATTTTTGTCTGGCAATGCCTGAAGCTTTGATTTCATTAATCGAACTCAGTTTCCTCGATATCGAATTAACGTTCGAATTTCGCTCGCAGGAGACTACCCTCTCAAAGATCGTAATTTGGTCACCGCCGAGCCAGACATCCTGACATTCAACTTGGCCCAGCAGAAGAGCGCCTTCGTAATTTTGGCTTCAGACGGTCTCTGGGACGCTTTCGATAATGAAAATGCCGTCACCTTCATCCGGGAACGCTACGGCAGGTGAGCTGCACATTTATATCTCTACGCCCTGCGCGAGCTATTCGAACGTTTTACGCAGCCTCATGACGTCGACCTACGTCACCGCTGGCGTTCGAGTCTCCCGATCGTAGGTCTCAAATCGGAACGCTTAGTCGAACGGGTCGTTCGTTATTCCTCGTTTCTTCGAGCAGAGGCGCTCATTCGACTTCCTGACTCTTCCACAGCTCCAGATCGCCGGGCGTCTGCAAGGAGTTGGCGAAGCGGGCGAACCTGAAAGGCTCACAGGACAACATCACCGTCCTCCTGATTGATTTCGCGAAGTATTCCCTTCTCCAACAAGCTCCCGATCAAGTGAAAGATGACCGGTAGCTCCCGATTACCGAGGAGTGCAAAGGGTCCTCCACTTGATCCAGCAAACTGAGCAAAAAATCTCATGTAGAAACTTGGGGGTTTCGCACGGGAATAACTTTGAAAGTCGAAGTCCGATTCCTGTTCCGTCCACATGACTTTCCGGATGGCATACTTTGTACACAATTCAAATAATAAACTAAAGATATTTTTGTTTCGAGCGTTTCCTCCATGTACATTCTTTTCGGTAAGTCCGGGGGAAAATCGATCGCTCAGGGAAGCGTGTCGGGAGCTGCTGATTCCTCTTTTCAAGCCTTGCGCAGGATTGTCCCCTGCATCTCGCTTCCCACCCTGAGTTTCCGATTGGATTGAGTGGAGATATGTTCAATGTCCGGAGGAGCATCGCGATTCTCGTTCTAATCCCGCGTGTATTGAGCGAGCTCGACAACAGAGCCAAAAGCTAACGGAGTCACTCACCATATTCATCCTCGGTGTCGTCTTCCTCATCGCCATCATCCTCATCCTCCTCGTATCGGAGTAGGGCAGCAGGACCGTCCACGAGTGAAGATACGACTCGTTCAGAGTCAGAATCCCCGTCCTGTAAAGACATTAATTTCAACCATAAGTCAATGAATTCTCTTGTCAAGGTCCCGCACTCCTCGCTCGCAATTCTATCTTGATTGCCGCGTTCAGTGGTGATTGGAAGCATCATCTGATATCCATCCGGCGAAGAACAGAATCTTCAGGATGCGCCTCGCATGCTCATATCTCACATTCAGTCAGAATGATCCCGATGAATACAGTCAGGGAAGAAGGAGCTGTGAGCTGCTCCATAAGCTGTCGGCACTATTTTCCGCCCTCTCCGCAAGGAAGAGTCCTATCCGTGCACCTCTGAGAATCTGAGACTTTCAGCAGGTAATTAGGTAGCCCCTCCTCGGTCGGAATCCGACGTCTCGGAAAGGTTCTCTCAAGTTCGAAGCAGTCGTGAGGCTCTGTCAACTAAGCTCGGGCAGGCCAAGTTTCGAGCAACTATCAACTATTATCTACATCTCGAGATATCGCCCAGGTCGAGTTGACCAAGAGCGGGGACCGAAACTGAAATCGCTCGGAGACCGCGACTTCCAGAGGTGGATTCGGAATAGTCGTCAAACGTCATATCCGAGCGGAGGGAATGTCCCATGAGGCTCTCCGCTCAAATGGGAGAAATAATCGTTCGACTTCGACACGCTCGATCGGCGACACACAGCTTGGTGGTCGATCTGTCCAATGGGTGACGCGTTCTGATGTCAGTGCTCAGGCCGAGAGGTCTCGACTCTCACGTGACCAGTAGTCGATGAGAGGTGTCGATGAGCGTGAGTATGAGGGAAAGGAATCGAAATTACCCGCGTCGACAGGGTGCGTTAAGACAGAATAGATCACCAAGATCAATGTGATCTGAAGCAAACCGCTAGTCGAATCTCCGACATGAGCCAATCGGATCGCCTTTCGGGCATCAATTATCACGATGCGAGTAGTTCCGATCGGCCGTAATCTGATTCCGACGCAGGGAGGGTGCCACCAATGAAAGGAACTTTTCGCGCTGCATGAGCGTTCCGGCATTCGTTCTCCAGACTTAGTCCACTCCTATCCCGTACTGCTCCCCTTCGAGAACACTCGGGACCTCATGAACTCACCATTTTGATTCGAGACAGAACTGAAGAAAATTGTGATGAGCCGATCATGGAGTCCGGCTGACTCACGGCTTTCATGTGAAGCTGTGCACCTGAAAAAGCGGGGAATTCAGTTTTCGATCAGTGAAATGTTGGGCAGCCCTTCTGCCTCGGAACGAGAGTCCCTCAAGCGCATTATGAATTCATGAATCAATACCTAAATATGCTCATTAAAAGAGGCGTCTTTCGATCGAGGGATTTCGCAAGCGCGTCGAAGAGCATCTCCTCGTCCTGCATGATGCTCTCATCATGTTCTACCCATGGTCCCGGAAGGTTAGCGTGTCGTTTGACTCTGCCTCCGAGGAACGACTTCTTGAAAGACTTGGATCGTTTCAAATGGAGCTTCCGACCGAGAGAATCGCGAAATCCAACAGATGGTGGAGTAAAACTGACTGACTCGTTTGAATCTACATCACCTCAGTTACTCCGCTCCATGAGAATGGAAAAATCAATGGAGATCGTAAGGGAATCTTCAGACTTCTTCAGTCAGATCGGACCGATAGTCAGAACTCTCTTCCAGCTCAAGCAACAAATCGGAACCAGTGAAATGACGATCTCTTCCGCGTCCGAGCGGGAGGCTGCGCGATTCGAGAGCGCTTGGGAAGCCTGAAAGCGTCATTCATCGGTATTTCATGCTCAGAAAAGTCGCTTTCTCCAGAGGCTGCGCTCATTCTTGATCGATGAAGAGCTAATGCTTGCGCGGACGCTGCGTAGGCGAGTTTGTGGGACAAGATGTTCACCCCTCGACTCAGGAAGAACCGATTCCCCGAGGACTCCTCTCTGGGCGTCGATCGGTACAAATATCCGCATTGCTCTCCTCACTCCACTCATGTGGAGTCATCGAAATCGAGAGAATTGAAAAGACGGTCATGATGGGACTCTGAGACTCCGTGAAGAGAGCGAAAAGCCGGTGGAGAGGCAGGGAATCGATGCCGTGAGCTCCGCCGCTCTGATCACTTCGAGCGAAACAAACGGCGGTAATGGCTGCCCGCGCGGTCGCTTGGCCCCGAACTAGGTTTCCTTGGCCGACTCCCTTGACGGGTCGAGTGGCCCTTCCCATTCTTTTTTGCGGGGTCGACGCTGACTGAGGATCGCTCGTTGGCGATGGTTCCCTCTTCCGACGATATTTTTCGATTATACACGCGCACGGACGCTCCGGACTTTAGGAGCCCGATAGCGTCGAGAACGGCCGTGAATTTTCGTCATTCGAACTCAACGTATCGCGAGAGCAGACTAGCTCAGAATCGTCGTGGCGTGTCGATTTCGATGACCGACGTGAACTTTGTCCCTCCCGTTTGCGAAAGCTCGCAGGGCGTGTCACCGCACTGAAAAAAAGCAACGCCAGCATCAACTTGTACGGACACGAAATCGAGTCTTGTGCGCACTTGATGACATCGCGAGCAAGGCTCGAGGGGAATCTTATTTTCGTCCGTCTCGGCCCCGAAGGCCTGCCCCTGAGGGAGTGACGTTGGAAGCTCGGGAGCAAGATGCACGCCAGGAGAGCTTGAATGGAGAATCGATCTGTTGAAGAGCAACCCGGGGGAAATTAAATTCACTCGATACCGCCGCCATGATTTCTCCTTGGAAAAAAAATCGACGAATTATTCCTTTTCTAGTCGCAGCTTGAGAAGCATACTGAATAGATAGAACCCGAGAGCTCGTAGCAGGTCCTTTTCTCGCTCGTCACGCCTACACGTATTCGTTCGGGAAATTCACCACAGCATGAGAAAGTGCTCTCACTCAGTCAGTCCAGAGCACTGCGCAATATTTTTGTTGGGCTTTCGCTCGTCAGTCGCACGCCTCTAATCCAACACAGGAGTTCATTAGTCCAATTAAGCTCTTTGACACACGTTTCTGCGAAACATTGTCCTATACGTAGAAACAAACGCGCTTAGACGATGTCGACGGAAACTCCAGTGCGCATTGTCTCAGATTGAGCTGGCAAGGAGAATGAAGAGAACTCGGAAAATCTATATGTATCTATACAGTTCTTTATTTCAGTGATTCGTGTATTTTCCATATAAATATAGTCGAACCCTTGTACGGCTCAGCTGTAGACAAAGCTCTCTGGGAGTCCGACGTCCGAGCAGGGAGATCTTCCCCGTATTCCGAGTGGCAGTCCGCCTGCAGACGTCACGTAAATGTGATCACAGACTAGATTCAGGGATTCCTCCCACCACCACCGTCGAGGCTACGTGGGAATGAGGGGCAGATCATCCGGTCGGTCGTCTGCGAGAGCTATCTGGAACGTTGTGTTATCCTCCATGCGGAGCACTTCAACAACTTCATTGATGGAAACCGATCGCAGTCTTGGACTTCGGCCGTCACTCTGTGGAGACGCGTCGGCATCTTCCACGGATTCGTCGCTTTCGTATGTCGATTGTTGTGATCCATTGTGAGAATTCGGAACCTTGAGAATCGGTCGCGGAATGTCGATGCACTTGGACCGCTCAACCCCGGGGACGGTCGATTGTGGCGTCGCAGAGGAGTCCTCCTCCGACGATCCGCGGCGCTCCTGGCTTTTGGAGGTTTTCCGTTTGAGGAGAGAGTTCAACAAAGAGGACACCGGTGAAGATCCGAGTTTTTTCGAAGGCGACGCCGAGAGGCTGTGGCATCTGCGTTCAATGACCAGGTGACTCGGAGAAGTCGTCGACGAGTGTCTCCGCGGGCGCTCCGAGTAGACGTTGAGACGCGTGTTCACGATTGGCACAAATGACATGTTCCGCTTGCCACTGCTGAACTGAGACTGAGATCGCGGACAACAACGTGAAGTGAGCATGGCATCTCTCTCCACGACGACGCGCCGTTCAGGCTGTCGCTCTTTGAGAGTTTCAAGTGCCACGTGATCACGTGATGTCATTGCGTCGACGCGACGTTGTCCCAAATGATAAGCGACTTCAATGGATGTCGTCCCCGACGGTACCGTCTGACTCTGGGCTCAGTTGGCGTGGCGAACTCGACGAATTTCGGGATCGTATCTCCGAGTTGTCATCGTGCCCGCGCTCGGAGCTCAAGTGCCGGTATGGCGACCCGACGGCAAACCAGGCCGCGGCCCGAAGCGACCGACAGACCGACGGGGCGACCTCCACCTTTAGAGAGGGGGACCGCACTCCACCTAAGATGAGAAGAGATCTAACTCCGTCGTATCTTGATCAATCTGAGCCCCCTCCTCCAACATACACTTCTTTCTACGCGAGAATATTTAGCAATGTGGGTCTCACTCGATCGATCGATCGGTCGGTTGTCGGAGGAACAAAGTCCGATCACGGGTCGACCTTCGCCCAGTGTCGTCGTCATTATCGGGAAACGCAGCATACTTCGCATGGACAACTTTTTCTCCGAGAGATTAGCATTCGTTCGCCGTACCGAGGCATTGGGCTAGCATAGCCAAGTACTGGGGAACGCCTCTGCACCTATAGTTTGGATCCTCCCAACTCGCCCGTGGAATGGGAATGGGATTTCGAGAGGACGAGGAGGTCTCCATCGTCTTCTCTGAGCAGAGTACGAACGAGCGAAGGCCGAAATTCATGCAGGAGCTGGTGTGATTCGTACGGAGGAGGCGTCGCGAGGAAAATCAGGAGAGCATTCTAACGGCATCCAGGAGTAATTATTCGAAACTTGGTGATCCCTCAGCGGATGCTCTCTCCCTGGAAGGGCGACTCGGGGTTGTCAAATCGGTCATGTCAACATTTTCCTCGCATGAGAGAACTTTCGAGCGGAGGGGATCCCCCGAGTCCGATGCCATCAAGCGCCCAAGGGGAATATGATCTGATCGTCGGGAACTTCCGCTGGCACCTCGGTCTCCATAGAGGCTCTGACGTATTTCTTGCACGGGTTTCAACCACCAAAGACTTAGCGGCCTATCCCACGGTTGGATGGCTTCTTCGCTTCGGATTTCTCAAGAGCACGGTCGATCCATCGACGAATGACGGGATAGGATGAGAACGCGTCTGTTCTCTATCCGGCCCAGAATACCAGGAGATTTCCGGAGCCCGCCATCTGAGCTCTTGAGCTGATTTCGCTTCCAATCCAATCTAAAGGTACAAACAAAATTCCACAAAACCTAAGAGCATTGACCGGTAGCCCTTGATCTTGAATCGGGCGTAAGCATGACGAGATATTCGAGGACTGGAAAAGCCGTTGCCGAAACGTCGACTGACGACGTGCGGGGAAACTGACCAAATAGATGATGATGCCGGTGGTTGCTCTGACGTTTAGCGCCTCGGTCTTGCCGTCAATTGATCCGTATCCTTGGCGCTGGCATTCGCTCGATGGCGAACTAATCGTGCGGAAGCGTTCCAATCCGATTGCCGTCAATGTTTCGCAGCGTCTCGACGTGAAACGTCGAACTCGATCCGGCAATTGGAAACCGTCGGGGCCCGCCGCATATTCACCGAGAGGATGACACAGCGGATCGTCAACATCAAAGCATAGTGACTTTGTAATTGATCGATTTCCTGCTGCCGATCGCCCTCGGAGTTCACGGATGGGATGCGTTCGGAGATTGGAAAACCGTCGAACTTTCTTCGATCAACGGATCCTGGGCACCGTTATCTAGAGCTTCCGACTTGTCTGTCGCGGCGTAGAGGGCGCACGGTCGTCGCGGCGAATAGGGCGCACGGTCGTCGCGGCAAGATACCCAACCGGCATGCATTTCATCCGTAGGAGAGCGTCGGCATTCCGATGTCGGAAACGGCAATGTCGACAAGGCAATCGTAAATTCCTCAATGGATGCCCCGGCCCGCTCGAGCGTATTGTCAGGCGGCCTTGTCCCGGTCCTCCACATTCATGGCTCCTAAGCAGCTTTTCAGGGACAGGTAGCCGTCGATCCCGTCGTAAATGCGGATGTTTATGCCTATTCACTGCGAATTATCACTGAAGGAGCGAGTTCCGCTGCCCGCCGTGGAATACATATATAATCGGTGCGTATCGAGGGGCAGACGAAAAGTCACGGGAAAATGATACCCTCAACGACAGGGTCGAGCACCATTGACGCGACGAATCCGCCGAGTAATCGTAGAGCATCGACTCGTGACCTCTGCGTTCGACCTCCTTCGGGAAGCGAAGTTTGACCGACTTAATCCAACAGTCCACAGAATGAGTTGGAACCGATTCCGAGGCTATGGCAGGGAAGCTCAAGCATCGCTCGGCCCTTGAAGTTCCTTTAGGGTGCCTAATGTGCCGCAACGCCCCACTCTAGCACGTGCGAACGTCGCCGATGTCTGACTGAGAAAAAAGCGCGACGCATCTCATCTCCTTCGAGTGGACAATCACGTCATCTTGAGTCGTCGTCGTCGTCGTTCCTACGCAGATATTCTGTCTCCCGAGAAGAGCTTGCGACTCATACTGGGAACCTGTCATTGAAGACAAGCGCTCTCTTATTCATAGCTATTCTTTGAACTCAATTCGAACGAGATACATATGTGCATTGGAGCTGTTCCGAAACACGTTATTTGATCCTAGTAGATCTCTCAGCATCTCTAGCAGGTCCACGGTCATGGGAACAAATCAACGTATCGCCCGTCGTTGAGACTATTCGAGAACGTACCCCGTTCGCTCCCATTCGGACGGACTTCTCCATGGTCTCCCATGTCTTCCAAGTGTACTCGAATTCGCGATTTGGAAGCGCGGGTTCTTGCGATCTGCCCGAAAAAGGAACTCGGACTTGGGATGCTCTGATCCCGGCTGAGCATCTGAACGAGTACGCGTGCCACCCGAACGCTTCTCGAGTCCGGCGGACGATCGCTTCTCATGTGTCGACGCGGACATTGGACGTCTAGTTTACATTGCGCATGATCGGTTCGGTGCTTGTTAATGGAAACGTTGACAATACCGTCTGGCGTAAAAGGTTTCAATGACGTCTGCGTCGCAAGTCGACGGATAGACAGACATCAAGAGGCATGCGTAGACATATCGAGCAAAGCATACAAACTAGTGGCCGCCCAACCTTGAGAGTTGACTGGCCTCACGACGTAGTTCGAAGATTCTGCTTTCCTACCTATAGCCCAGACGAATTTCGAGTATCCGCACTTGAGGATCTAAGGTCAGCCAGAGCCGCTGATGAATTTGGGAAGAAAAAACAACTCCTTATCTGCTCGAAAAGAACACGAA
This sequence comes from Galendromus occidentalis, assembly GCF_000255335.2. NCBI lineage: Eukaryota > Metazoa > Arthropoda > Arachnida > Mesostigmata > Phytoseiidae > Galendromus > Galendromus occidentalis. Next base: position 54,706 of record NW_003803420.1, read on the forward strand.
AATACTCGTGGGTAGTTTTATCATCGCCGGCAGAACTGTTGCGATGGTCCCAATGGCTCGAATCTGCGCATATTACATCACGGGCGGATAAGAGTGGAGAAGAAGGATTCCTCGGAGTGAAGCCTGATTCCGTTTTATTTCATTCACGCTTGATCATTTCTTCCGGCATTTCCAAGTGTTTCTTCGCCCTTCGATAATAACTCCCCTCGGAGTTATTCGCCCGATGAGGTAGGGAGAATTCCGCACGGGTTCTCGAGCCTCCAGGTAGATATTCCTGCTCCCCGACACGATCCCGATCCGGGTCGCTCGAGATTCAAATATGGGTTACCAAGTTCCACCCAGGACCACGCCCAGGGCTTCGTGCTCCTTCCAACTCCGTAGGGGGGAGAAGGGCCTTTTCATTCTCTTTCTCCTCATGGAAACGAGCTCGAGCGTCCCGATGGGTCCCTGACCGTCATAAGTTGACCACGCCGACGAATGAATCCGTTACTATCATCACTCCGAACGACAGACTAAAGTCTCGGAACTTGTAAGCGTGAATCAATCTTAATGCTCTATTCAAACTACGCCAAGAGCAAGATGGTACTCGTCGGAACCTGATGACGCCAATATTATTATTGCTTCCAAGAAAAACACTTCGCGAACGGGACTTCCCAAAAAAGGTTCGCGAACGAGTCCTCAAAACATCGAGAGAGCGGTAAGAGCTACAACAAGTGCTCCACGAAAACACGCCCACTCCTGATACTCCCTCTTATGAAGGAAAACGAGTCACGAGCTCTGCCTGCTTACAACGGAGTTCAACAAAGAAGCATGCGACCGTCAACGCGACGTTACGCAGGGTGTCCTCGTCGAAGAGTGGCCAATATCACACGTCAGTTTCGCCGGAACCGCGGTTCATGGCGCGTGCTCCCCGCAAAATCTCTCCAATTTTTCTCCGTGCATCTGTCGGAGAAGATCTCATGCAGCGAACCCTGTCTCTCGAGAGGAAACAGCGGATTCAAATATTTTCACCCCGCAGATGAGAAGGATGCGGATCGAAAATTATCGAGCAATACGATTCTTAGTTTTCATGGAGAGCTCCGCGTGTTAGTAACGCTGACGGGGCAGCGATGCGCGGCTCCGACTCCTCGTGCCGCATCAGGGTGCAAGTCGACGCATCTGTCGATCAGTCACTCAGGCGGCCGATCCCGACGTATTTTGTCACAAACCATACCACTGGCGCCCTCTGTGAGCGTATCAGCAAACCCGCATGAGTCATCGATGACGGGGACCGCAGTATCGAAAGACAAGTCGGAAGAGCTTGAAATTCATTCGTTCGCTCGATCAGTCAACGTTTCCACCATCGGAAGTTTTGAGTCACATTGGACTTATTTCTCATTTCACAGACGGGAACTCGGCTTTCCCCGTACCGGAGTTTTCTCAAAGTAAACGTTTGACATCAGATTCGTTTTCACGACGCTCTGGCTCCTCTTCGCGAATAGCTGATGATAGAGCTCGTTCCGGCTTAGCTATCAAAAGGAGCCCGTCCCCTCCACTACAGATTCGGTGCTCTTATCTTCCACGCCATGATTCGGCTATTGATTCTGGGAGCTAAGACACAGGTCCCTGGCACGGGTACGACGAGAATCGAGGAATCTCATTCGAAAAGAACACCGCGGACGTGGGCGATAAACATTTTGGTTGGGGTGATTTTCTATCGAACGCGGGAAGGAGACAACAGGCCGCACTAAGGTTCCTCATGCGCATTGGCCAGTCCACTTGTGAAGCCTAGAGCTCGCGTTCATTGTGCTGGCGAGCTCCAGGTTTTAAAAAACATCCGAAACAGAAATTTCATCGTTCGGGAGAGTCTGGAAGAACACGGATGGGGAAAACATTCAGGAAGCTTCCGCGCATTTCCCCACAGAAAGTCCGTATACGTTACAGCACGGACCTATTCCCCGGAAACAGAAGAAATCGCGACGGTGACGATGATCCGATCATTTTCCATCGTCACTCACCAGGGAGTTCATCGCGCACAGATATCGACAGAAAGCCACGACAGAAAAGTGAGAATCGTGTATCTGTGGGAGGAAGAATTCCGGATGGACTCGTCCATCGTGGGTGGTTTAAATTAGATCTGCTAATAAATGTTCAGAAACTGACACGTGTAGCCTGAACATGAGCGTAAAAGGACAACAACCGACAGGTAGGTGTAGTCTTTCTACCGCTCTGGTGATGAGCATCGCTGTATCATTCCGCGAGATATTTCCGGCTCAGGCGAGTCCCCATCAACATGCGATGGCACTAAAGGCTGCTGCTGCTGCTGGTGAATGAGAGCGGGCCTGGGAGTCCTACAAGTCGGCAGTCTTCGCAAATGTTGGGTAATTCCCGTCGCAGTCTGACGAGAGATCAAGTGAGGGATCAGATTCAGAGAGTCGAATCTCAATGCGTTGGTGGTAAAAAACAGAGAGGAGGGTCATTCTCAACCTATTTTTCATCTCGGAGGTACCAAGCCGAGATTTTGGAAGAAGCGGAGACGAAAGACAGCGGTGCGATTGTTTTACAGCCCGGTCCGCGCTTTTCCGCTCAGAGCATTGTCCTCCCCGAGTGCAAGCGAGGCAATCAGCGCGACGGAGCACGACAAATTATCGAATCCAAAATAGGGAGACAAACAATCGGGAAATACGCCATTCTCAAGGAAGAATCCTAGTCAATAACGAAAAACTGACGGATTGACTCATTCCACTCGGAAGTTTCGCTTCGAGGAGTTCTCGATTGTTCTTACGATCCCCTTTGTTGCGGACTTCAAGAAAACTTGCTCGAGAAAGATGAACCGCAGCGAGAAGTATCATAGATGGTTGACATCCTGATCGGGGTACAGGCTCCTAAGGGACGCTGGAATCCGCGTTCTAGACAGCTGAATCCCCATGAGGGGGGCCGTCCCGAATCTTGTTTTTCCCGAGTTTCCCCCTGAAAGCCGAAGAACCCATCACCGGCTCTGACTGAGCGATCGCTATTTTCGGAGTCATTGCAGATTCGTCATTTATGAGATCCAAAAGAGCCTGCGTGGGGAATCGATGGCTTCCAGTCAGTCGCGCCAGTTCAATCCAGCGGCGCACAGCGAAGTACGTAGAATAGCAGGATCCGGTCTTGGAGAGAAACTCGGGATATCGGATGTCTCAAACAAGGGATGGTAAGTATGTATTTCCAGTTTCGCCGATCAAAGAGACGCGTAAACGAATATTGTTCGCAACGACGATCTCTGGACGATACGGAGGAATCCTCGTGTCTGACCCTGCGGTTTCAATAAACATTCCTTGGACATGAATCTCAAAACGGCACGACACATTCTCTGGCGAGCGTTTACTCTACGTTTCAGAGCAGTGACCTCGAGATCCCGGTGACTCACTCCTTGGTGTACAGAGAGACCCGTGAGGAGCGGACCAGGATTGGGAATCTAATTAGTTTCTCGGCTCCGCTATGTAACGACCATACTGACAAGACTTATGGTGCGTTGAACCGCATGTTTTTATGATGCGTCGGCTTCACGACAGCTGCCGAAAAGGGAATTTGCGAACGAAGCTCAAGACGATCGGTCCCCTGCTTGAAACTCCGGGGCCATTCCGGGAATCCATGAAGGGAACGACGGACGACTGGGACCGTGGGGCGAAAGTCTTTCACCCGGGAAGCTCCTGAGGCCTATACCCTTCTCAATTCTCAGACTTTCTCTTTAAAATTGACCTCAGAATCTTACCAAGAATGCATACGAGCAGCGAGATTAGCGAAACCCCCCATGATAATCGTAGGAAACGGATTAGACATTATTACATTCTTGAGCGGAGTCTGCTTCCAATATTCGGCAGGCTTCGATTGCAGCAATGACCACGAGGTGACTAACAAAAATATTCAATTAGTCTATCGCACGCAAGTTCACAACACAAGTGGAACGGGCGCATTCAAGTGAAATTATGCGCTCGGCTCATTTGACTGCTTGGCGTAGCGGCGCCGACGGAAATCAAATTCAAGAGATTGTGTCATTACGCGAAATCCGACACTTTGTTTTTTCCGCGGACGGTGCCACCGAAAGTTTCCCGGTGCATTCAGCGGTACAGCAATTTTTCAGAGATTTTTTCCTCGGGCTTACCGTCCCAGCCACAGCGGTGGATTTTCGCCTTCAATCAAATATATGGCCTCTTGAAAAGTCGGTTGGATCTGACGCAGCAGTCAGAATCGAATGAAATTCATTCCGATGTCCATACTCTTCAAGGCTGCAAAAGCCAATGCCGTCCACGATAAGCGGAACGCGGACGGAATATCATGCGCCGGAATCTACGTGATAGCGTTCTCGACGCTGTGCACAACAAGCGTACTCAAAACAGCGTTTGATAAACGCGTGTTTACAGCTCTTCGATTTCACGTTCGTTCCGACTCGACGGCATTCGGATTTTCACAGTGTGGAATTTCCTCAATAGCACATTTGGTAGTCATTCCATGCGGGAGCGAGATGGGTTGCACCGACCACGGTGGTTGGGGTGACCTGCGGGACGGCCGGCCCCCGAGAATCGGAAACTTTCGGTCGGAATGGGAAGTCGAGCTCCGTAAATCGAATGATTCAATTCACGGGATTCCATCCATCGACTCATATGAATCTGAGCGAGTGACGGTCCGAACCTTCGGAGATGCCAAGTTCCAAAGGACGTCATTCCTGCCAGAATCAATTCCGGTTGTCCTCGAGGAGGGAAGCCATCTTCGCCCCCACGCATTCTTCACAGCGGCCGGACGAACAGATGGAAGCTATTCGATGCCGAATTCCGCGGTTCCGATCCGATGACGCCGGGCAGGGAACTCGGACAGAGCTTCTTGCGGTGCGGTTCATTTTTCTACCGTTACAGAGTCCTTTCCACTTGCCCGTGTACTTTCACGGGAGATCAACCAAGATGGTCGCGGTGCGTTTTCTCCAGCTGAGAATATCTCACGAAGGACTGGACATGTAATTGATAGTGATGATTCATAAGTAGCTTCCGGTGGATGGTTTCCAAGATTTCTGGATACATAGCCCGCTCGGGAACGTCAGCGGCTATCGGTTCTCTAAGAAAAGACTTCCGCCGTCAGAAAAGGAGCCCATGGCATAATGGACTGAGCGTAAGCTCTAGGAGATGATGGAACCTGCGGGAACTCTCCGCGAATCCAAAGTAGGAGCTCCATTGTATAGATATCGAGCCTGCGCACCCGCAGACTGTACGAGCAACAGCTCGAGTGACCGACCGCTCAGGTCCCTCTCCACTCGACAGTCGGGGTGTCATTCATCGATGAAGACGATTTTACAAGCCGCCGCATCAGATGAGCTCACGAACCACTATTTTCATTCTCCATGGCGTTCTTCATCCTGGAGAAGCCTAGATTTTCCAGCTATGCATTCCGTGATAGAGCCGCCACGGCTGAGAAATCGAGGGAGCTCGCATCATCGTTTCGGAGGGAGACGAAGCCGACGGGGAACACGCGTGAATACGCCGACGCTGTCAGATCTTGAATTCGGCCATACATCCCTTCGCGTACTCTAACGTCTGACTCTCAAGGGACGTCATTCGCGGACTGCGAGATGAACCGAAGGTATTGATCCCCCGAGAGTGGAGTGGGTACCCGGTACCCGGACCTCATTCAGAACCATGAGGCGAGGCGAGCGCGGCGCATCCGGCGCCCCAGTTGCTGAATCGGTCGGAGGAACACTTTCGGAACTTGACCTGTGCCGATGAGCACTAAGGAATCTGACAGCTTGATTGTCCAATCTTGGTCTTTGGAATCCCGCTGAATCATCTCGAGTGAATTACTCCCATCCGTACGAAGAAACTTTTCGTTTTTGACGCAACTGCTCTCCGTCCCGCATCGAGGATTTTCGGAGGATCCGATCGTGACCGGAACGATCACTGAGCCCGTTTTCCCGCAGGGATTCTCCCGACGGAGGAAGCTGTTCTTTCGAAATCCTGATTTCGACCTCCAGCGCGGGAGGGTCTACTCCGATATCTGACCAGGATTTCGTCGCTTATCTATGAGACTCCGCGATCATCCCGACTGTGGAGGAGCTCCTTGCTGTAGGATCCCCGTAAAGTTCGCGAACAGAGTGAGCTCCGTCAAATATTTGCGGTCAATGTTCCTAACACGAATTTAGCGCGAGAATTCGGATTTGGCATACCGGCGGGTTCTCCGTCTGAAGATATATCCGGAAGAAATATCGCTGAAGATGACCTAGAATTCCCCGCCTGACAGGACGCGCGGAGTCCAACGGCGGATGACGCGAAAGCCGGATACAGATCTTTTACTTAGTCACATGAAATGTGTTTCCTCACTGCTGCGGCTGACAGCTGCGATGTAAGTTGATTTTTCGCCTGCCGAACGACTATCGTTAGTTTCGGTAGAAATGGGACGCGCAGCTATGGATTGCCGAGAGTCGTTTATTCGCTCTTGCTGTCGCTGCCTTGGATTGCCTGCCTGACTGACTTGACTCGGCTGGAACGGCTCGCCCGCCGGCCGGTCGGTCGGTGAGTCGAGCGTCCTTGCTATGCGTGATGTAACTTCTCCGCTAGGTTCCGTAACTTGTGTGGAAGCTCGGAACGAGAGCGATCAGACGAAAGTCGACTTCAGACGTTTGAATCTTCTGAAAACGTTCCTCGAGCTTCTCAGTTCCCGTGAAACCGAAAGTAGGAGTTGTCAGAGTTCGCTGTTTCCGATCGTGCCCATTCATCAAGCGAGAATGCCGCTGCGAAATTGAATGAAGCAATCTCGCCGGATGCGATAAGCAACGATCGATCCCCGATCGATACAGTAAAACACCGCATGTATTCAGAAAACTCCGTGAGCTTTGATGGGAATCGTTCGCTTCTCCGAAGAGCATTGGATCTTTAGCGAAAAGCTCCCAACCGGAGCAAGCGTGTTCTTTTATCCTCTCCTATCCTCACTTCGGCATATTCTGGCGGGGATCAATGAGCCCTGAGATCGAGTTGACTCGAGCCGACAACTAAGGCGAACGTCAAGAGAGTATATGGAGCGTTGCGGAGCCATAATCACCGATTGAGACCCGGGCAGCATTGCTCGATACGATGTGAGCGATCTGTGCAAGCGAAGCGACCTCTCATGGCGGTCAGGAGATACTCCGAAAATCGTCTTATGGAACCCGTGGAGACACAGGAATTTGCGCATTCGCGGGCATTCCTTCGAAGATAACGTGAGTCCGACGCTGTCATTGATGCGTGATTTTTCACGGAGAAACTCGCCGGAATCTTCCTTTGTCATCGACAATGATCGCTTCGACCGATAGGACGAGCTTATGCAAGTTTGACGGTTTTCTCATCGCTCCCTATCTGTGTGCGGGATCATTCAGAGGAAAGTCCATATAGTTCTCGGAGAAAATAATTCGCGTATTGGCAATGCGTCGGCATCGCTCGGATCGAATAAATTCGGAACAGCTGTTTCCCGGTTCGAGGAGTTCGCTGATTTCCCTTTCGAATTCTTACAGATGCATTATCGTTATTGACCTGATAACTCTCCGCCGCTTATCAGCATGGAAGTCAATCGCAGTCCCTCTATAATCGTTCCGCCGTAAACGAGACGTGAAGACACCGTTCGGTGTTCGTGAATATTCCCCAGGGTGAGATGCCTAGACGTCCGCATTTCAAGGGATTCTCACTACGACGAGAGTCTCCGAGGCTCGAGACGCAGCTACTACGGTAGAGCTTCCGATTACTTCAGGGAAGAAAATCTGGAGTTTGCCAGGAAAACCCAATGACGTGCAACAAACCCTCTAGGAGAACGGATGGAGCACACAGACACATAGTGTAAGACCGAGTTCTTATGCCGAGCGAGCATTGCGCAAGCCCTCGGATCCCGAGATTGAGTATGTCAAGCTTACCTCGATTGCCTAATTGGCGGAAATCGTAGTCAGCACACTTACAACAAGTTCGAGTACACTTTATTCCATCGGACTGTTTTTGTTGTCACATGGATCGTCCCAATCAGCGGTGAAACTAGGCAACGGAGCTCATGGACAAGGTTCTCTTTCCACTTACTCACTCACTCACGAGTGTCAGCCGGCCCGTCGAACAGGCAGGCGAAAAGGCGACCAGCCAGCTACTCGCTCAGCAAGCCGACGGGCCTGAAAGCAGCTCGCTTTGTCAGGGTGGCCACCGGACCAAGAGATATCCGGCGTCCTGAAGTTCCACACAGCGCCCCCTAACAACTTATTGGCTGTAATTCAACACGCGGTCGGGCGAAAAGAAGGATTGGCAGCCAGCTTTCGGTGGTAACAACAACAACTAGTCGTCGGGTGACAACACACCAGCTCCGCTCCGGAGAGGGAAGATGTTCGTTCGGAGAGGATTGACAGCCGTGTTCGTCCAGATTCTGTAAAGCGTAAGGAAGCATTGACCTATGCACTACGCCCTGTGAGCCCACCGGCATGAAATATCCGAATGGTTTGCGAAATGCAGAATTCTCCGCGACGTGTGGGCGATATATCAATCATTCGCAGTGAATACACATATAGAGCTTTCCGAGATCTCCCATGTGTCCAACGGAGATCTCACGCCGTATCTCGCATCTCTTTCTTTGAGTGGACACCGTCTAGGCGAGACATGGTGATATACGACCGGTAATCCCGACAGGAATCGGAACCGGGCTCAGCTGGAGCAAGAGCGATCGGGCCGCCGCGCCGACGAGCCGGAGGGACCGTGAACACCATGAGAGTGGTCCTGAGATGCGATCGGTCCCTCGTTCTGAATCTCAGACACATCTATTCAATCGCGAGGAGATTTTCCCACGCCCTCTTGAATTACGGAGTTCTCTGGACGATCGGACATTTACATTCGAAGAGGTCCGCAGTCGTTTCCGACGTGTACTTTATCTCAAACAATGCTCCCATCATCAACTAGTTCTGGAGATTAGGAAGCTTCCTCATAATCCCAGGAAACGATTATCACATCTGATGCCTCGCAGATATGAGAAGTTTCACTCGAATTACGCAAGAGTCCAAGCTTACGTCAGAGCACCAATTAGCGTCGTGAGTATCGCTCGCTATGGAACCTGCCTGGATACGCCTGAGGATCTACATTTTCGTGGATTCGTCCGGCTCCGAAACCTAATACGGTATAGAGTTCCTGCTCCTTGAAATCTCGTTCCGCATCGGAACCGAGAAAATCGACTTAGACGTCTTCGTCGAGCACTCCGCACCGTTGCTTTATTTATTCCTCTCTGTCTCCCATGCTAGCGTTCCGTCGATCTTGTTTTCCCGGTTTGTCTCCAGAAGGAGCGGCAGCGACATGCGCCACCCAGAGAAAATGAAATTTGGGCGTATGATTCAAGAAACCTCGAACGAACCTTCTCAGAGAGCTTCACCGACTGCAGCGCAGCGATTGACTTATTCGATTCCGCCGTGTTTCAGCATCTGTCCCAGGATTTCTCACCGCCGTGAGCGCATTTCCCGCATATTGAATGAACCTCTGTTGAAATCCCCCTTCGGAGAGAGAATCGCAAGAACAGCGGGCGGAGGCTTCAGCCGAGTTTTTCCAACGCTATTGAAGACGTATTGTTTTGGACCGACGCAACCCAGAGAAAATCAAACGAGTTCCTCGAGCTTTCTGGACTCCCTCCCCAAATCGATAACCTATTGGCGAATCTACTTCCGCTCGGGGAAATATCCAGAATTTTCCCACAGGTGATTTCCGCGGGAAAATTCTCGGTCACTTCCAACGAGCTCATCGGAATTCTTCGCTAACTCAAAATTGAAGTAGAGGGATCCTGTCGAGCGTAAGATCTTCCCAAGGGCAACACTCTTCCTCTTAAGCTGCTAATACTCTCTGCTACACGACTTGAGCTGAAACTATCGACGTCGAAATCGATCTCGGGCCGAGTACCCGACGAGTTTCGGAGCTCTCGCGCGTAGAGCTCGGAGCGTGCCTCAACGCTCTGCCGTTGAAGCCTGACGTGATGTGAAGAGTAATTCCCTCGTGCGGGGCCGTGGATCAGCGAGCGCTCAAATGCATTTGCCTTCGAGCCCTCCCGAAAGTTTCAACTCTCCGACGCAGACAGCTGTCACTCCATCCGTACGGCGTCAACGAGTCGTACCGGTAGATCACTCAGAGCTACGGCGGGAGCAGATTTTAGGACTCTCTGGTCGTTTAATCTCCAACGAGATGGGGTCAAAATCAGAATTCTGACAAATCTGAGTGGCCGAGTCGGTCCTCATTCGAAACCGGAGTTCGAGTCAGGAAATCAAAGGAGGAAAACTGCCTCAAGTCTCCTCGACTATAATTCTGTGAAGACCATCCGCGGAAATCGAGAGTCTCGGCGACCAGCCAGGAAGACCTGAACCCTCTTCCACAGACTCTCAGCGACTGTCATCAGGGTCCATGCTCTACTCCTTTCTCTACAATATCCAGAGTCCTGGAGCAGCCGTGTTCTACCGATTTACCGGAGAGTTAGCTTCGGTTCCCATTTTTTCCCCCACTTCCCGTGGAAAGTTCCAGGGAACTTTTACGCAGCAAGCGGGCCGCATCTAGCTAATGGATACCGAGGTCCTTCCGTCTGATGAATAAGTCTGACTAAGATGGAAGTTGCAGCGGTGACAAGTTCGTGGGAGACTTTGGCTTTCCGAAGGCTCTGAGCTCGTCTCCCTCAGAGCATGAAGTTCTACTCATATTCCCTGTGCTCAGTTCCGCTTTCAGTCGGACGAGGTATAAGGATATTGCACAGGTTTCTGGCCAAGCGCCGCCACGCCCCCATCGCGCTCGACACGTGAATGGAGCCGAGCCCTCGAGCGTCGAGTTCCTTCTCAAATCCCCGCGATGATAGGTCTGAAATAAGCGGAGGATGCGCGGAGTCTGCCCGATGATGAAGCAATTCAAAAGAGCGAAAGTTTTCCCTCTAGAGCTCGAGCTCATGCGAGGAAAAATATGTTTTCTCGAGCTTGTTCGATGTTTGACGAATGCGGTAGATACACTCATATTTCTGCTCGCGGCAAGAGGAGCGACGCATCTAAGCCTCGCATCCTTTTGCGATCTCTTCCGTTTTCATGATCGCCCTCGATTCCGGGAGTTTTAGACGACTGATAAAAATTCCAGGAAATCTCATGATTCCAGCAGGATCTTGGTCGTTTCTTGCGAGACTGTTCCCCTCTATGAGGGAACGCCAGCCAGGTAAGTAGGAATATCAAGATGATAAAGCAGAATACCAGGTTGGAGCGAGGAGACGAGCAAAGCTTGAGTAAAAAAGTTGAGACATACTCCTGTTTCCATGATAAATTATACCAAGATTCAAGTCCTGGGGCAGATTTGCTTGAGATATCAGAACTCGTCTCTCGACTGTCGACTCCGGCGGCTCAGGGTGTCTCTATCACAGAAGCGGAATTTCTCGCTCCGAAGTTTTTCCCACGTTCGGTAATCACTCCTGCTACATCCGGTAACATGTAATATCCCAGTCGTGGCATTGACTAAATTACTCGAAGACGTCATAGAACTCCGGCGCCGCATCGCCGCCAACGCCTGGCTTCCACTCGGCTTCATATTTCCACGTTCCATCCAACCACTAAAAACGGTTTTCCCAACGTGGTTGGGAAGCGTGCCGCCCTCTCAGATCGAGGTGAACCGTCGCGTAGCTCCTCCTTGATCGCTCAGGATGCGTGAATTCCCCAGCTCATACTTCTCATTTGAAAATAATGTTTTCCCCGCTTCGCGAGGATATCTTCTCTCTACAATGGATTTTTCTCCTCCTGATTTCGGAGGAATCAGTACTTGGCGACCATCACTGAGCGCGAAAGCAGATTCTGCGCTTGCGCAACGACGCGGTCAGGGCTTCCGGACGATCGTGTCGCCAACTCTCAGGGAGGTTTCTCCTGAAACACGTTTCATCAGTCCGGAAACCCTTGAGCCCACTGGCATCCGGTTGAAGCGTCTCATGGCCGGCCCTGAGCCATCTCCATCTCGGTCAGGGGAGCTTCCGACTGAGTGAGGAGGATTCACTCTTTTTACCGTGTGAGTCGTTCTACCAGCTTCGAATGGTAGAGTCATTAATTTCGTTTTGCCTTGTCCTATCGTAGACTTTCCGCATGTCCGCAGCTCTTCCGTTTGGAAGGTTCTCCGATATACGATTTTTTTGATATTCCGGGGCAGAATTCCGGCGTCTCCCGGGATACGTGATTTGGGACTCCGAGAGGAAAACCGTCGAGAAGGACCATGGTACGACGCGGGATGTTTCCTCGCTTGTTTGTTTGGCGCTAAGCCTCAAGTTTTCTCTCGGCTCTCGCGGAAATATTCTGAGGACGACCCTAAGGCTTAAAACGATTACAGCGATGAAGCGAAGTGGACGTTTAGACTCTGAGCAGCTAAGCTCCTCCGAGGAAAGAGTTTGAAATTCGTTACCTCCACAAACATAGGCTGTGAGAACGCGTGGTTGAGCGTCCTCACCGTGTCTTGCGTTAGTTCGGATAGACGTATTATTATTTTGCCCTGCTCATGCTACTGAGGTCCGCACAAGATTGTGGTGTTCTCCTTCTTCTCTCTTGGGAAGTCTGCCGCTGGAATGCTCGGGGAGACTGTCTGGCAAGGGAACTTTGAGATGTCCTGAGCTTTACTCTCCAGGTGTTGCTCCGACGATTGGAGTCAAGAGTACATTAGTTTAGAGGAGCTCATGGGTTGCGGCACTCATCCCGTCAAAGAGTCCGACAGCTTTTTCCGAGATGGGATAGTCCTTGAGGGATCCCTCTTTTAAACTTGCATTCCGAGAGTCTGGGTAACCGGCATTCCAACGGATGAGCTGTAGGAGGACCACGCCGGGAGGAAAACCGCGTCCATCGACGCAATGACCGAATCAATGAACGATATAATTGTGATCTGCCCGCAGTTAGGCTGCACGCCCCCGACGAAAGGGAGTGGAGGACAGTGGAGAGACCCGCCTTGAAAGGGGACATGATCAATAAGTGAGCTCATGACCAGCTGAATCCCATCCGGTCTCCGCCTTCCCGTCTAGGGGGGAAGGGGGGGCGGTGAGAAACCTGTCCCTCGATTATCCGCTTCGCCTCCTCTCGGCGCGAAATCCGGCTCGATTTTCCGTGTACACAGCATCCAGATAAATCTTTCTCCCACGACGCTCCCGAAAACTCGGATAGAGAGACTCTAGAGCTCACCGTCCTGCGAATTTTTGGGCGTTCTTCGGACTCCGACGTCCGACTGCATGAAAATTCACCGTCGAGTCACTCGCGTATCCAGTGATGCTGGCAGTCATGTGCAGCCACAGGTGGAACTAAGTCGGCCTCAGCACTGATGGAGAACCGAGACCGCCGTGGGAGAGGGAACATCTACCTCGTGGAGAGAGCACGTTACCCCAAACTGAAAGAGCACATCCCGGCTGGGGACTTTCTGCTCCCCGCAAATATCGTCGGCCGTGGGCGCCCCCAGCATGCCCTACTTCGAGAATAACTTCTTCAAAAAGTTTCAGACAATCATTAATCATTCAGTAAACAGGATGAAGTTTCTATGGAGAAGTGATTCGGAGTTGATCCCCACAATTCACTGCCCCAAGGACGAATGGACGCCAGGGAATCTCGTATCGTAAGAATTTCACGAGCTCATCCTCGAGGGGAACTGAAGCGATTGCTTCGAACTCCGCTGGCGCTGCGAGGACGGAGCTGGAGACAGGCTGGGCCCCGGAGATCCCTAGGCTGACACATCATTCCTAGCGGATCTAAGCCTGGTGTTCCCTTGTTGGCATTATTCTATTAGCCGACCGTATATTGCACTCCATGGGGAGTCGTAGTATTGACGCTGCACTATGCTCAGAGTTGGAGCTCGGTCCGGCTATTGCAGCTTTTACAGTCCCGGTCGGCACTCGAGCTCGTTTACGGGTCTGATTGTGAGTTGCGTACGTCACCGGCGGACATCCGGCACGCGGGAAAACCACATAGGAGTAGTCGCCATTGTATTTCGAGATGGAATGTTGTGCGAAGGTCGGAGGAGAAAGCATACTCCGGCAATAAACGTCTTTGAATCCTCTAAGTTTGTCTCGTCGACTCTCAACCCTGACCCGACCTAAGGCGAGCTTCTCCGTGTGGCGTGAGCCTATTCTGAAACATACCGGGGCTCGGCTATATACCAGATTCGACTTCGCTGCCCGCATGGAGTCGAGAACGTCCTGAACGATCCGTAAATCTCTCTTGTTCACGTGAATCAGGCAATGGGCATATTTTCCGATTCCCGGAGCTGGCACCTCCGGGATCCTTCGTGATTGTATCCTCCGACAGATTGCGAGAGCTCGCGAATTCACTGGTGCATTCAACATTCCGCAAAACTTATCAGTCAGACAGGCAGACACAAGCGTGGCTCAGATCACGCACAGCATTCATTAGTCGTAGGAATTTCATCAGGGACGGCCTTTGTCTAAGGCTCATCCCGTTTCGGTCTATATTACGGTTTCCGAGATCCCCGGATCTCCATGATGAGTTTCTGCTCTCGGATAGAATCGGAAACGTCGTTGGAATCGCTCATAGAACCATCTCTGACGGCTCGCGAGGGGGGGGGCGAGGTCTCGGTGTGCTCCAGCTCGTTCCCGGTTCGAGAGTCGTATATCCGATGGCCGTGCGGTCGACTTGCGCGATCGACGACAAGGAGAAAATCGATTCATTCACAGAGGGTCTTTTCTGGCTCGAGTGGGCATGTCGATTCGACAACTTGGAAGCTCAGAAACTCTCAAGCCCGCCACCGGGCAGGAGAGCTATTGATTCGAGAGAGATTATCGGATTAAAACGAATGCGGCAAGATGACACCAGACCATGTGGCATGGGGTGCGCTCGCCACCTTGTGGACTCCTTCCACAAGTGGAGTTCAATTCCTCTTCTGATCGTTTTTCCTCACCGCTCGCAAGACTCGAGGGCGCCTGCTATTTAGCATCGCGGCAGAGGAAAGCCTAGTCCCACACCAGTCCGATGCGGAGTATGCCTGCTTCGAAGGTGAGCCCAACAATAGAAGCCTGAGGTCTGAGCGTGCTAACCATAGTCTCCGGACTTCTCAGAATTCTATGGAGACGTCAGCTCCATTCTTCCGAGAGAAAGTCAGCTTCAGAGTGGAGCGTATCTCAAAAATCACGATATCGATCAACATCTGACCGAGCCTGTGAATGAGGAACTCATCTTGAGTGAGTCTCGAGATCGTCTCAAGCATCCCTACGCCAACTCAGCATCAGAGCCGCATTGTCCCCCTGTTCCTTCGATTTGGAAGATGGACTGCATGCGTTCAACGTGCCTCCAGAATGCGGTTGGGCGTTTGGGGGGAAATGACAGAGAGTTAGCGTCGAGAATTTATGCGAAAGAGGAAGAGCTCACTGGATGAACTCTTGATGGTGGACTCGATTAGGATGAGCAGGCCGCGAAACAGGGATCATTGTTCAGAGCCCTCTTTTGATCGAAGTTACTGAGTGAGTACATTTCGCTTCTCGTGGGACTCAAGCGCGCCGATTTGTCGAGATGTCCGAAGAACTTCGCTTCCCAGGCTGTTGCGAAAATCCTTTTTTTTCGCGGGTCGCCCGCTTTTGAATATCATTACAGCGTCAGTCTGAGAAGAAACGAGACCGTAAGTACCTCTGCGCCTTCATGAACAACTCAGGACGAAAGTTTTCACTACCCAGCGACTTGACGCTCCGAGAGCATTCAAGACGAATGTTTACGGCCGCAGCACTCCAACCAAAAAGCCCGACACTCCTAAGCATTGCCGTGCAATGGCTATCGAGGACAATAATCGCGAGCTCGACCGGGAGCGCCGCTCGATCCACCTCCGCGGCGGTGTTCAGAAGAAGGTCGCAACCGTGGTATTCTCTCAGATGGTTCCACCGCACCATGCATCTTTAGTTCAGAGCTCTCTTAGAATCAGACGTGACTGATCTCGCGGTAAGTAATTTTTCCGAAGACGTGGATGCGCAAAGCCCGGCGGGGCCATGCCCCAACTCCAGATTACTTGAAAAGTCTCATGGAACAGCAGGCTTGCCTGCATATCCTTTCCTAGACTGCGCCTGGACGACATAGACCTTCATTTACGACAAGAAAGAGAAATTTGCGTCGATTCGGGGTTCCTATCCGCCTTGTTTCGAGCTGCTGGAGCGACAAAGAGCTCGTCCCAGACTGAATCGGGGGATCTCTCACCTCTGACTCCAGCTCCGAGTGCTCTGTCGGTGCTTTTCGTCTGATGCTATCTCGTGGTGTCCCACACGAGTGTGCCATTAGGTATGTGTTCGAGTAACAAACAGAGACATTGCTTGCGCGCGTGTCGAGAGAGGACGTAATCAGTCATCAGAATCTCTGCGGTTCTGTGGTAGACCAGCAAGGAAAAACAACCTTACAGCTTCTCGAACAGGAGAACCGACGGATGTTCGCTGCGAGCCTACGCGATTCCGCGGCAATGAACGCATATTGAATGGGGCAGAAAAAAAAAGCAGAGCGCCCCTCCGTACATTCCCTATGAAGTTCAGAATGAGTTGATGGAATAGTGCAAAACTCCCGAGGGAAGAATCCGCGATTTTCTTGGCTTTTCCCAGGAAATAAAAAATTCCTTTGATTGCATTCTCCCCTGGTGACCTCGCGACAGATCAGCTCCGTGCCTCTGGGGCCTTCAGCGCGCATGGTAAGCCCGCCGGGATCCGGTCGGATATGGCTCAAGGCCTGAGCGATACTCCGGCATCCGCCCGATGAGGAAGGGGTTCCCGCGGAAACCGGATAGGAGCACTATCTCAGGGAAGCCAGCTGCCGGATTCGACCGATTCATCTCTCGCGCGATACAACACCGTCCCTTGGGGTGAATAATGTTCTCCCGAATCTGCATGGGCTGTCGAGGCCGTTCGATTCACTCGGTCATACGTCGCGTTGGATTCACTGACGATAATGTATGCCCTTAGTTGTTCTCCCCACCGTTGAGGCTGCCATTCGCGCCCGTGACCGCCCCCCCCTATTCCGCGAGTTCTGGGCGCACCTTGAGACGGCTAGGATCGGAATTCCATCAATTAATACTCGATCTCCTTCGCTCACGAGGCTCCACTCACTCAGAAGGCTCCTGGCGCGGATGAACCAGTAGCTTAGATCCGAATTTTCGACCGATTCGGAGACCCGAGAACGACTCGTTCGATGTCGTAGGGTGAAGAGCTCCATGCTTGATCTACGGGAGGTTATCCTGCCTGAAGAGATATTATATGGATTGATAACGCTCTCTCCCCATGGGGGAGATCCATCGCATCCATGGCGGATACTTCGCGACGGATCGAAGCGGCATATTGCACTCCGGCCTCATCTCTTCGAGCAAGATCGCTTCCCGACACGGGTAACGATTTTGAAGACCAAAAGCGAGCGAGACAGAGTTAGGAATAGATTTATGCACCAGGGTTTGAATTTCTTCCTCAAAGATAAAGTCGAATATACAAGAACAAATTTTCGTCCAGTATGTCGAACTCGTCAGTCCTTCGAATCCAGGATGTGACCAGAGAATTTGTCGTGAGGATCCATTCTCCTCGTCGATCCGCCACACTACGCGGAGGAGGCATCGGGCTCAATACAATTTCTGTCCTTCTATTGACTGAACCATGGTCGAAATAACTGACGGGATCTTCTGAGCTGTATCGTCATCCTAGAAATCGAGAGAATTCGTTCGATTAATCAAGACCCTCTCCGGATCAGGCTCTGGTCGTCAGCTCCGGGAGACAACCTGTCGGATAAGCGGAGGCGAACTCACGTCGGTGGGGGCGTTGCTGCAAGACGCGAGGCATTTACAAAATTTGGAGCACGTGAAACCAGCTTTTGTGCATTTGCACTTGATGCAAGACTTCTCCCCGCCGCCACAGCGGCAACCCGCGTCGGAGGTCTGTCGCTGCAAATAAGGAACGGTGTCAGTCCTCCATCGAGGGGGGGGGGGGAATCAAGATGATTGCACTCACGCCGTGCCCCAGCCAAATTTTTGATTAAAACGACATTGCATTGAATATGAGCTCACTCGCGGTACAAGATTCTGATGATCGATCTGCCGAAGCTCTGGTGATATTTTACCTTAAGCATCTTCGCCGGCATCTCGTTTTCGGCGTTTTCCGAGGAGCTCTTCCCTGTGTTGCGTTTCCGCGTCAGATTCGAGCTGCTGTTGCCGCTTTCGTGCAGACCCTTCTCCGTCCAGTCGGGATCGGTTCGAGGGTTGTCTACGAACGACTGCTCGTCTTCGGAAAACAGGGTCGAAGTATCCACGAAGTCCTGCCGCAGATGTTCGATCTTCCTGTGGACCACGCTTCGGTCGGCGAGCGGGCGCCTCTTCGCGTCTTTGAGTCGCGATGTCGGGAACGGGGACCTTGGTATCATTATTCCCTGGCTCATTTGAGACAGCTTCGTCTGAAGTGTGTTGATCATCGACTCTTTGACCTGTAGTTCCTTGGAGAGTTTCTCGAACTCGTTATCGTCGCGATTATTTTCCGCTTCCAGCAGGAACGCCGCGTACTTCTCCTCGACGAGTTGCTTCTGATGCTCGGTATCCGCCAGTAGTTGTAGATCGTGGGCGCGCTGTTCTTTCAAGGTCGCCGCATCGTCCCTGTAGAGAGCCGTTTGATATGCGAGCATTTCGCACTTCGCGATCAGCTGTTTGATGGCGAGTTGAGCCTCGAAGACGGTGGTGAATTTCTCATGGAACTTCGTGGCGTCTCCGCTTCGGTTATTGGTTGCGTTTTTATCGATCACAGATTGGGCGTTCGCTTTTTTCTCGACGAGATCCCGCATTTCAACCATGAGCTCGCTCCTGGCTTCGCCCGATAGATCGCTTTCGCCGAATTGAATTTCGATTTCTTTTATACGACTTTCGAAAGCCTGGGTTTGTTTCGTGTAGTCGTCGATGTAGAACTGCGTTGTGGCTCTCGTCGCGCACATGATGACCTCTTCGTCGACGAGTTCTTTTACTCGATTGAACGTATTACTGGAATTCATCTTGGATTTGTCGAGTTTTCCCTTGTTCGCGTTGCTCGTGTCCGTTTTCTTCTTGAGCAGCATCTCAAGCCGGTCCTTAGCTGCCAAGGCTTGCTCCAGTTTCCGCTGCTGGCACCTCCGCTCCGCAGCCTGTTTCGCATCCGATTTCGACCTTTCGGATGCCTGTTTCTGTTGTTGGCGCTGGAGAGCGATCATTTCTCTTTTCTGTCGCTTGATCTCCTCTTGGGACTTCTTATTCTGTTCTTTCAACAGTTTCTGAAGCTTCACGCGCTCCCTATTTATGTTTTCGACCTTCAGCTTGTATTTCTCAATGGTCTCGTTGTTCACAGAGGAAAGCTTGAGTTCTTTCTTCAGTTTGGACAACTTCTCCTGAAGCAGCCGATTCTGCTCGCTCTGGACATCGAGTTTCTTCTGGAGCTCTTTGAAATCGACACTTGAGGTCTTGGGGGAATTCATCTGCTTAGTTGTGATTTGTTTCTCCTTCTCGGATTGCTCGAGTTGGTTTTCGAGCTCGAGAACTTTCTGCTCGAGTTCTTTGCTCTTTTTCTGCATTTCGACGAAGTATTTCAACTGGTTTGAGTGCTCGTCATAGTCCTTGTCCAGAGTAGTGAGGGCCGATACGATGGACAGTTCGTTCTGCAGGTCATCGCGGGGCTCAACATCCTCATCGCCGTCTTCTTTCTGCGAGTCGACGTCATCGTTCTCCTTCTCGTCATAAGTTGTATTCCTGTTCGAACGAAATATATGCTTGCTTAACAACGAACTCCCTCCTAGAGCATCATTGAAATCCTGGAGAAGACCGAATAGTCAAAAGAAATTCAGGGAATAAGAACGAGGGTCTATACCGGAAATCGGAGCGTCTCTCCGTTTACGGGAGGCTGAATAAGGATGAAGAAATGACGAATGAATGGTGAACTCACCGCGGCCTCTTGCAGTCCGGATCGTCGAATTTCTTCGAGAACATCTCGACTAAATGCTCGAGTTGACCGCACCTTTCTTGGAGAACTTCATTCCGTTTCGAAGTCGCCTCATATTTCAGCATGAGCTGGATCAGTTCTTCGGTTTTCGCCGCCGGATCGGGATGGTTGGTCTCGTTCTCCTTGATCTCCATTATGGTCATCTCTAAATCACCCATTTCCAGATTGTGCTGCGCGCAGAGCTTCTTGAGCCTGCGGTTTTCATCTTTAAGCTTGAGGAACTCTTCCCGCGTGATCGCTTTCTGAGCTTTCTGTGCCGAGATCTCAATCTTTCTCGCCTGCTGAGCGTAGTGGAGAGTTTTCTTGCTCTCAGCCTCGTTCCGCTCTTCCATAGAAATACATGCGATCAGTGTAGTGATCGAATTGCCGTCCAGTAGAGGTTTCAACACTCGCGTCAGAACTGAGTCACGGTATGAGACGTGGCCGGACCGATCACGCAGCTGTATGATGACTCGACCCAAGGCCGAGAGGGATTTGTTGATGTTCACACCTTCTTTCATGGTCATTTTATCGCCTTCAGGTACTTCGCTCCCGGCCAAGTCGACGAGTTGGAGATACGGGGTCGATGCCAGCGTGGATTCACCTTCGTCGTTCAAATGCTCGACGTAGATTGTGAATACAGCATGCGATCGCGAGGAATTAGCGTTCATCGACGTTGCGGCAACTCGCCGATTTTTTGAGCCCTTCTGTAGGACTTCCATCACTCCCTGCGTCGAAACGACTTCTTCCGCAATGAGGCCTTCAACGTCTGTCACAAGCTCATTGGGCCTATCTTTCCGCGGGATGTCACGCACCTAGGAATGTAGAACTCAATTGAACGACCTGACGTGCGATACAGGATATTTAGCTGTCGGTTAGAACCGGGTCCATGAGCGGGTTCAATCGTGATCCGTTGTCGACTTGGAGCCGATAGCCTACATGGACGCACCTTCTTGATGACGGGCTTCTTTTTGTCGTCCACATGGAGTAGATCGAAGGCTTGCTCGTTGTAAATCTGGAAGATGATTGAAGGCGGTGTTGAATTCGGGAGGAGGCGTACGCACGGACCTGATTGTCGGAACTCATTCAAATTCTGCGCGAAAGTCTCTGCTTCGACTGTCTTTTGAAAATTAATAGCTGGACTGACCTCCATGAATGTAACTTTTACGATTATTTTTGTCGTCTCTTCGCGAGGCACAGCTAATCGGAATATGTCGGAGGCTGCTCGCGAAATTATTCCTGGGTTCGCGATGTAGCACTCCTCAACGCCGTTCGTTCCTATTGTGTAGGTTTTCCCGGAGGATGTCTGACCATACGCCAGGATTCCGACACAGTAGCCTGCATAAATCACGACTCCAGTCAGAATTATGGGTCTCGGAGGGGTCATGTGAGGAGATGAGCTCGAAGTGAAGATTTCATGAGTCAAGATGAAGATCGATATAACTTGCCTTCCACCAATTTCTCGACAGCAGTTCGCAAACGTTCGTACACCTGCTCCTGGGTGGCGTCTTCTTCGAAAACCACATCGTATTGGAACATGTTGTTCAGCATTTCGATTTCATGACCGTATTTGTCGAGTTTTATGGGGCCCCTCTGAGCTCCCTCGGGGAGCTTTCGGGGCCTCACCATGACTTGCAGGTTGGATCGCTGCATTCTCCCGCAGTGGTTCCACCGGTCGGTGGTTTGAACTCAAGCCTCAATAAACGACGGACTGTGTCAATACAGCTACGTTCGACTTTGCGCTCGCGAACGATATCCTCGGCGACTTCACAACATTCACAACCGTGTTTCCCCTCACCGGACACCGCCAGCAGCAGGATTCAAAAACATATCGGCGAAGGGAGGATCTCTTGGCGCCAAATTCGAACTGCGTCGATTTTTTTCGCCTCGGAGAGAGACATCAGAGTCGACGAAAATTTCTCCTAACTCCATATTTCCCGATCCAGTCGATTGATTCGAGGATCATTGCGAGAAGTTCGGGAGTTTTGCGACATCCGCATCCAGGATGGCCGATTCAGATCCAACATCTGACGAGCTCTTTCGGATCGAGCGGAATCGCCACATTTGGCCGACGCACTGCATAATACCAATCGAACGAGTTGATCTTGATCATACGATGGGTGTATGACCCGAACTGAGATCATAGAGCGGAGCTCTTCGTTCGACGGTGGATTGAGACTCGCGGCATGACGAGGAATAGATGCGTCTCATTGCAGGTCGAGTGGCGCATCTGCCTTGCGGCAGACTCATGGAAGGTCCAATTGTTGGAGGATTAAGGGTGAATCGGCGACGAGAATCCACGGATCGTCGAACTTAGACACTTTGATCAAGCGACATCGTGCATACGAAGTGGAGAAAGTCGCATGTCACAGGGTCAAGTACCAAGATGCGAACGGATGTTGATATACGTCCACAGCTGAATGGTGGATGATGTCGAAAAGGTAATACCACAATAATGTCCGCAAGCTGTCTCTTAATCAACAATTCCTGCTTGATGGGCAGACCTAAGAGCCTTCGGCTTGAAAAGTCTCTAAGGGCGGCTCAAGAATCTACTGATCTATCATCCGAATTCGGGCGACGCACTCTGGCGGGGCATTCAACGGTAATCCGAATGACTAGCACGCTGCTTCCGTCTGCCTCCAAGTCTAATCACGGCGATCCATTCTCGGTTCTGAGTGAGTCCTGCGGGCTTCATTGAGTCACTCGACGGACTTCCGCTCGGATTTCATTTCAATGCACACAGTGCTTTCCTGAAGCGGGGATTCGAGGCATCCGGGCGGGGAGGACCCAGCCCGTGTCGTTCTGAATCTTCGTCAAGCTAGGGCAAATCGACTGACGCTAGGCAGAGAGAGAATGGACGGAGCTCTCCACGGTGAAGCATTCGAATCAACGGAATGCTCAGTCGAAGATCATGTTTCATTCGATCGTTTGTTAAAACAGTCAAAGCCTGGCAAATTAAACCTTCGACCATTCCTTGATTGGCCGAAAATATCCGGGATTTGTAGATATACTTTATCCCTCAAAGCCAGAATGAAGCAAATCAATCTCACTGATTCTGGAGTGGTGCCAAGGAGACATCGGTCTCGATCCGGGATCCAGTCAGGATCCAGGACCGGGAGATCGTTCGCTTTAGTTCGTATCCTTGGATGTGAGAGTGAGTATCAGAGGGAACCTCGGAACTGTGAAGATTGTCACGGGTTCATGAAAGGAGGCTGATTCGAACGGGGGAGATCAGCTGCCGTACCGTGGTCAGCATTCGGAGAATTGTATTGAGCTCACAAACATCCTAATCACTCCGCTCTTTGACAAAATGGGGAACGTATATTCAGCCGCGAACAAAAGTGGATATAGGATGTGGAGGCTCTCCTTTTCGCGAAATTTTAGGATGGGGCACGATCTTCGATTGTGATATAACCCGATAGTAGAGGCTTTGCTCGCGGTGGAAAACCTTATTTCCCGCTGGTCAATCGCGGCCGATAGCGGCAACGAAGCTAGAACTGCTGACGGACAGCCCTGTTCCGGGAGGTCTGACCAACGGTCATCATCATCATCATCATCATCGAAGTTATCATCGATCCATCCGGACTGACATCCGCAACTCAGCGACCCTCGTTTCGGCGATCCTTTGCACTCTCCCGAGTGCACACCCAAGAATGACTCCTCTAGTTCTCGGGAATGATAGGACCTCGGCTCGTTGACTGTCGTGACCGCGGGTAGCTGTTGAGGCGCTCCGAACCTGTTTTGCCGCTCAACGAAAATCATTGACATCATTGGTATCATCCAGCGGTGGACAGTTTTTTCAATTCCACGAGATTTCGATACCGTGCTTCGCTTTTGGACTCGGAAATTTTGTCTCCAACACTATTCATCCACAGCGTCCCATCAAATCAATCGAGAGTGTCTCGCTCGCTTTCATACGCTCGATATAATTGTGATCACGAGCGGCAAGTAAAAAGGTTCCAAAATCTTTTGCGAGTCGGCTACTGCTCTGACCATTGGCTGCACGGTAATTTGCGAGGCCGTGAAGCGGAATCGAGGTTTTCCCCATTCAAATACCCCGGATCCACGGGGTATGAGAGAATCCGACCGACTTCTCCGGTGCCCGGCCGCCTCCGTGATGTCCTCTCGACACGGTAGGAACGAGAGCCACGACGGGATCGGCCCGATATACCGCGTAGCTCCGCTGCACCCCTCGCCAAACGGCATTCGAAGCGGCTACACGTGTGGCAACTGCCCGAGCAGCCAAGAGGGGTCTGTTTTGTGAGATCAGAGTGTCATCTAACATAAGTAGGGATCGTTGGGGACACAAAAGTTGACGTTTCGATGCTCTAAACGCGATTTCAAGCCAAACGGCATCTAACCCCAGACGTCGAGCGAAGCCCATCCGCCGATGTGATGAACAAATCTCAAGCTGTTTGCCGCTATTTCGCGTCGGGAGGAACCTGTTTCTACGGCAATGATTGTCAATTTATTCACGGTAATCCCGACCAACACCAGAAGCAGAATGGTAAGTCCGCTGAGAATCAATTCAATCGGGTGTCATGAGGTCCGAAACGCCGAATCATTGCTCTCCATCCTTCCAGACTCTGGGCATCTACTCGGAGAAGAGGTTTTCGCTGGTTACGAGCTTCCAGCTGAGTCCAAACTCAGCTCATACATCGTAAGTTCGCGGGTTGACAGTAGTTCATTTCGATCTGAACCGAAGCCTTGATTATTTCCGCGTGATAACCGCGTGTACCACGCCGTGGATCTAAGTCAGAGCATGTAGGAAGTCGTTCGGTAGGGACAGCTTTTGAAATAGCCATTGTGGTAGAAAGTTCCCGCAGCACTAGCGGTCGCGGCTACAGCAATATCACTGGTGGCGGCGGCGCACCCAGTGTTGCGTCGTTTTACCGTAGCATACGTCCTTTGAGGCCTGGGACCGGTAAACTGAGCATACCCGATTGATGGCGATGACCAACAAACGTTCTCGAGCCGGCAACTAAGCCCGCGACGGTGTGCCCGCCGAGGACGCAGCGACACTTCTAGCGGTAGAAAAACCAGAGCTCGTTAAGAGGCGGGTTTCCATAGGGAGTTCAGATGTGTTTTCGGCCCTCCGTTCGGATTCAGACATTTTGAGAAACTCGTGCGATGAGTCCCCTTTGTAACCGAGCTTATATTTCCAGCCGCTACATTTGCTCTCGACCAGTTGTCCGAGTCGTTATCCAAGCGTTAATCAAGACTCGAGCGGCAGTACTTCGCAAGCTCGTCAATTCACCGGATCTATCTACAGTGCCTACAGAGAGCCTAATCGTTTTCTAATTCCTCCGTCGCAGGCGACTCGCGTTTTCAAGGACCCCATGGCAAACCCGATGTCAAACCTCTCAATTCAGGATGTGACAGCGCAAGAATTCGTTCCTTCATCTAATCCTGGGAGCTCGTCGAGTGTAAACAATGTCCCCAACCCAACGATGCCGCTGACGATGAGCTCACCCAGCTTCGTCAAATCTCCTCACATGTTAAGGGACAGAGAGAGTCCTGAGAATTCCCCGGTCATAGCTCGGCGTTCGTTCATAAGGAATCCCTCACCTCTGACCGTTAACGGTGGCGACTACACGGGAATGTATCAGGTTAACATCCATAGGTCAACTCATCACGTACGATTTCAATACCTCAGTGTTTCTTCTTGCTCATATCCCTCGAGTCGGTAGTTTTCCGACTTCGACTTCCCTCAGATTTGAATATGGAGCGCCTGTCGCGACAGGAAAAAGCATCAGCTCTCTGACGCCATTCTAATTATTCATCCCGAAATTCAGGAATCTCTCGGAGGCACAACCTACTTTTATCAACCCCATGAAGAAAACGGAGCCCCTCAAAATGAAATGCTCCCTCCCGGACCAGCATCCCATCCTGAATCAGAAATTATCCCTCCCACATTTCATGCTTATCCCGGCCCCCCAACGCACGTCGATCACATGAAACCGAAGGCCAACGCACCATCCTTTTTCATGCCGGACGATCTCCGCTTAGAACTTCTCAACAGGTGAGGGAATCTCGCGGATTCATCGCTGGCAATCCGGAGGAAAGGGGGGGGGAAGGATTCCTGTGACTTCACAGATTCGGAAATCATTCAAACGCGAAAACGAACTGCGTTCCGTTTCTCAACAAATCTGTGCCGACGTCTAGTGGTTCCGCGCACTCGGCGCTCGAATTCAGGGTCTTTGCCAAAACTCATCTCGTCTTCTTCTTTCGATATCCTACCTTTACATTCCATCGTATCGGAAATAAGAATGTTGCGCTCACAGACCTTGCGGTTGGCGATCGTAGCGGAATTTCGAGAGAGCCTGTTTTTCTCCTGTATGCACACTAAATGATCTCTACCGCGATAGGGCGTCGATATTGAATGCGAGATGCAACTTGGACCTGTTCCCTGATCTTCCACAACAAATTGACAATTACACCAACATCTGCCCCTTGGAGGCACAGATAAACAAGAGCGTTTGCTATGGTCTCATGACCTCAGTGTACAAGGCAACTAACGTGAAGAGCGGACTCGTGTATTGTCTCCGGAGGCTCCATAACTTCCGATTGTCTTCCAATAAAGCGATCATCGAAATCATCGATCACTGGAAAAAGGTGTGTGTGCATTTTCGATCAGATTTCCGAATGAGTAGGTAGGTCATCACGGACATGAACTCGACCACGAATTCGCGCGAGGCGGCCCCCAGGGGATGCTCGTCTTCCCCTATGCCCTTCGGCTGAGTGGTCTCTGTCGCTGGAGAATGAACCTCTGTCGATCGGGTTCCGTTGGAGATTTTCAGAGAGAATCGAGGCCTCAATGCACGAAGTTTTATTCGATTCGGGTTCCCATTCAGAAGAAGTCACCTTCTCGAATCTCGGAAGGCTGTCGTCACGAGTCAAACATGTGTGACGCTGTTCTAGCAAGGTAGTTCGGGTAACGCGAATTCCGATACTGTGTAGCTTTCTTGGAAGTCAAGCCTCAATTGGTCCAGCTGGCGGCTCTCAGTGGGATGTGAATTATCATTCAATCCTGTTCCGAAGGCACGAGACTCCAGATGGGCAGAAATCCTTGGTCGGCTTGTTGATTTTAACGTGAGGAGTCTCGAGGCGGAATGAAAAGACTCGCGGAGCTTCATTCACAATGGATATTCCTTGCCACATTGCAGATCCAGCACTCGAATCTTGTTCAGTTGAGGGAACTGTTCACCACGAAAGCATTTGGTGACAACTCCGTTGTTTTTGTTTATGACTTTTTCCCTGGAGCTCAAACTCTCAAGCAAACGTACTTCGCGACGCATCCGAGCATGCAGGGTGCAGGCGGACCAGGAGGTCCCGCTGGCTATAACGGCGCGATCAACGGTGGGAAAAACCGCGCTGCCGGGAGAATGCAGCAGGACGCTTCGCTGCGGCAGGGCCACGGGCTTCTTCCCGAAAGTTTGATATGGACTTACATCGTTCAGCTGAGTTCGGCCTTGCGAACAATCCACGCAGCAAACCTCGCTATGAGATGCATCGACCCCAGCAAGGTATTCTCATCGACATTCGGATATTTTTCATGCCCAACCTGGACTTCGACGATTGGCGCTACCATACGATGCCGACCTCTTGGTAGGAGGTTCCCAATTCTCATTTTCTACCAATTTCCACAGGTGCTACTGAGCTCGGCGGGGAAATCCCGCCTACGACTGAATTGCGCCGCCATCGTGGACCTTATCACAATCGATTCTCAACAACAACAGCAGCAGCAACAGCAGCGTACATTAATCCCCCATCACCAAAAAGAGGATTTGAACGGTCTCGGTCGACTCATCCTCTGCTTGGCCTGCAACAATCCGACTGCATATCAGTATCTCGAAAGCTCGCTGGACTGCGTGACGAAACACTATTCGACCGATCTTCGGAATTTGTTGCTGCTGCTGCTAGGTCACCCGTTGCGAGTCACCACAATCAACGATATAATGCCGATGATCGGCGCTCGCTTCTACACCCAATTGGATTCGGCCCAGATGCGCAGCGACGTTCTCGAAGCCGAATTGGCGAAAGAGGTTGAGAATGGGCGACTCTTCAGACTTTTAGTAAAGTTGGGCGCCATCAACGAGCGTCCCGAGCTCAACATGGACACGACTTGGAGCGAAACTGGTGATCGTTATATGCTGAAATTGTTTCGCGACTACTTGTTCCATCAGTGTACGAAGGAAGGCGTGCCGTGGCTCGACATGGCGCATGTGGTACAGTGCCTCAACAAACTCGACGCGGGCATTGACGAGAAAATCTGTCTCGTGTCACGCGACGAGCAGAACGTTCTCGTCGTCAGCTATCAGGAACTGAAACGCTGCATAGAGGCGGCTTTTTCAGAGATCTACACTAAACCTCATCCGGCTTGAATGCACACTGATCTCTCTTGTGTAAAAGATATTCATTCGGAGACACTCTGCAACGCTTATCCAGTCCAACGAACGCGTGTCGATGGATGTTGCGCACACGAGAGACAGGGTTTCGGAGACAAGAGGGAAACATTGTAGTCGACGGGGAAAAATTCAATACGGGGAAACGAAGAAAAAAGTCGACTGGGCAGACATAGCGAAAGACGACGGGTGAACAGCAGACCGGAGAACCACTGCGTTCGTTCAAGAGCGGGTCATCATCAGGAGCCATAATGACGACGAAAAACATTAAGGAAAACGACAAATCTACTTACTTGTGAGTCGTGATCGCCAATGGCCAGTATAGGTATATTCGCTGTACAAATCTGTACTTATGTACTTGATGACCATGGAGATTGTGGGGTTTTCAATCTGCGGAATCATAGGGTCTCATTTGACTTGTAGTTGATTGACTGATTCAGGACTTGTGAGAGGGACGGAAATCGAACGGAACCAACTGAGAGAAAGAACACGAAAAAAGGCTAATATCTAGCCGAGACAGAGGATGAGAAGAACCGAGGGAGTACCCTCGGGGTGGAGCTCGGAACTCCCAATTGGAGGTTGTTTGGAAGTGAACGATTCGGAACCGTGACGGGACGTTGAAAGACGAAGGAATCGGCGGAGAAAACTTATTCAAAGGACGCGTCATCTGTTGCAGCATGTTGATTTGATGCGCAAGACGCTCCGATTTCTGACCTCCTTGTACTATGTAAATGTGTATCAATGTAATATGTGGCGGTCGCTGTAGAAAAACAAAAACACAAATGTGAAGAAGCTAAAACGTGAGATGTGGAAAGCAGGCGTGAACGAAGATGATACACTGTATGTGGTTCAAGCGGCGAGATGCGAAAAAAAACGCGCAGCAGGAGTCTATCCGAGTGTTTACCTTTTTAATAAACGAGTAAAGTAAAAGTAAACACCGATTGGCTCAAATTGTGAGGGGTGATCGGCGGGCGGTGCTGATCACCTCTCGAGATGAACACTTTCACGGCGGGAAGTTGGCGAGTTCGACCGGATAGGACCGCAGTGATCGATTGCGATTATAATGCTTGGGAACAGCGGAGCTATAGGCTCCTTCTCAGTTCGGGCGGTAAGCACGAGATTGTTCGTCGAATCGACGAGGAATGGGACAGATGAAGGCTTCAACGACATTTTTTTTCATATCCGGGCGATAAGCCTATGTAAGGGCGATAAGTCGGAAGGAGCGCTCCGGAAACTCCGAGACCAGAATGAGAGCTCCAGGGAGAATCCTAAGGCGAGATTTTATTTTTCGCTAGTTCCGTGATTGGTGTATAATTCGTCCAGTCTGATCCACTCGTATTCCATTCGATTCAAAGATTCGCCTTTCTTCCGTCGATTCTTGAAATATTCGCTCGTCGTGATGGTCTGTGTCCAAGTCAGAGGGTATAACAACTTTCTGAGGCTCGCATGGCGCACACTGAAGCTCCGGCGAGATCTGTCGAGCTTCAAAACGGTGACTCACTGAATCGAGAACAGCAAATCGAGATTTTCCCGAAGAACGTGGTCGAGCTCCCCACTAGCAGAGGGAAAGCAATTCTACGAGAGACCTCCGTGAATATCTCCGAAGATTGCTCAAGCCAATGTCTCGAACACGGCTTTCGGGAGTAATCTCCGTCCGGCCCGTTTGCGCTGTCTCTTCAGGCGTGTGTCGGCGGAAAATATCCACATTCGGAAGAGAGCTCCTATCAATGAACCATTCGGAGAAAGTCTCAGTTTTTCATCTTTCGCTCGTTCACCGCTGGCTGGCGGTACAAACACAGACTCGGCTGAACAGTATTTAAAGTTCCCACTCTTTCCTTCCTCTCTGATACCGATAGAACGGATATCGGTAGCGAGACGTCTGACATCGAAGTGAAGAGCTCCTTAGCTCCTCCCGCACACTTCAAAGAAATTACATTCAGGCTCCATCAACACAATCGTTCTTGACCCTTTGAGAAAACATCAAGGGCTAGAGCGTGCTATACTGTCATTGGAATTACAAACATATACTGATTCGTGGAAGCTAAGTATATCAGTGACTAACAGCGCTGAACGAGCAACAAGCCCCTCGGACCCTCCATGCTTCGGAACCCTCTCCTGTTGAGAGACCCCAGAGAAGTACTCTTCGTTACACTCTTCGCAAAAGCTCCGAAATGTCTTCGCGGAGTGAATCTTGAGGAAAGAATCTTCTGATTTCGTCGTGCTTGTTGTGAGAGCTGATATTGGTCATCGCCCAAGAAAACGAGAACACAAATATTTGCAATGACGAAACTCGTGGCTGGGTGTTGACCGCTCCGAGTAATGGCCCCGGTCGACAATGTTTCTCACATCCTAGACGCCTTCTGTTGGATGAGCTGTAAACGAAATATTGTGAGGAAATTCCGCTCAGGAATCAACTCTTCGGAATGCAAAGCGGCCTCCGTGAGGAGTTCAACGGGGTCAGAAAGATGATAGTTATCATTATAGAGAATTCGGATGCCTGAGAGCTCACCTGAGCACGATCGGTACCCCGCAGCCCTTGAGAGGTGGAGCATTCACGGGAAACGACGCAGAGGAACTCGGCTTGATCGTCGTTCCCATAGTTGTAAGAGGAGCCTCGAGGGAAAAAGTTTGACTCTCAGTAATTGGCGGTGCCAGCGCCAAAAAAGCACACTATTAGAAGGCCGAGAACGTGCTCAAGGCATCAGAGACGATCTAAGGATTCCTCACTCACCTATTGGTATCAGCTGTTCAAAGCGCCAGCCGTCACTCATCGTTGAGATCATTTGAGTCACCTCATCCTCGTGACATTGTAAAACACGATAGACATTCCGGTTCTCTGGACGATTGTGCTCGGAGATCAGGTTTTTGAGGAGCTGTGAATATGCACATCAGAGATGTGATGACGTCGTTTATAATTAGGCTCCCCGATCTAGAATCATTGGCTCGGCTCAACTCACCGTGACAAGCTCAGCGACATTGAAAAACTCAGCTTCCTCCAGAACGCCTGCGAACGAAACGTACGATGGGCACTGCAGAACGAGGGCGAATATTCTCTCTTTCGGAGTCTCAGGAAGTCTAATTCATTCACCTTGTTCTGGGAGATTTTTATCCATGATCAACTTCCCGTGGCGGAAAAAGTTCAACACTGGAGCGAAGAACGTTGGATCGCGGTCTATCATGTAGGCGCCGGTCTCATCCTGGGAATTCAGAGCTCTTAATCGAGATCAGATCAGACGAGAATCGTAGCGATCGACTTGGTACGATTCCCCGAATAACCACTATGATGATACGACGGACCGGGACCAGGAATGCAGCGGTCGAGGGGACAGAATCGCGATCTGCCATCCCGCAGTCGGAACTTGACGACTCGCGAGAATATCCCAGTCAGCCAACTTTAGAAATCATTGATTGCACTTACAATGTCGGTCTCCAAGTCAGGATCGTCCTGACAAATTCTATAGAGAAAGGAGCTCTTGTCGCGCGCCAAGGTGGCTTTCGTGGTGAGGAAGTGTTGGCCTCCCACATTGAAACGCACCCATTCCTTAGTATTACTGTGCATTTTGGGATAGTGGGTAGGGTCAACACAGAGCCTGAAACTTACAATCCGTTGTTGGAGTCTCGGGATGGTTCAGGCGCATTCGACGAGTCTTATGATGGTAGTTTTAAATCTGACACCTCGCATGGGTGCTTGAGGGGATAGGGAGCTCACGAACGTTCCACGACCGTTATTCTACTCCTCTCACCTTTCGTTCTTCTCCGTCACAGCAATTAGTAGCCGCTATACAGCGGGCGTTCGCAGCTCAACGTTGGCGGCCAAGATTCGACACAAATTGCTTGTCCTGGGGCGTATGAAAACGGTACACAAAACGGATGAGAAACTCAGAATGGACGCAGCTGATGCTAAGCACTGCCAACCGACGGAGAGAGAAAGCAGCAAGTTTTTTCCCTGTATGTTTACGTTCAGAGCAGACGACGTAGACCAGGCAGCGGCGCGCGGTTGTCGTAGCAGCCAGCCTGGAAGCTGGAAGCCTGGGCCCGAACCTGCCGATTACGGCGGACGGGTCGGACTGCTCCAGCGGGAGGGGCGGCCGCATTGGCCAATGGCGGGACGATGGCCCGCTCAGTGCGCTTTCTGAAACTCCGAGAATCGTCGGAGTTCTTTCCGCAGAGCGCAGCGCAGAAATCTGTTTTGAGGATCCCCAGGAGCGAAGAAATCCGGAATCGTTATCGGAGTTCAGAAGAGCCCAGAGTTCCCGCTATAATAAAGCCTTCTTTCGCCGGATCAAGAGCCCCAGAATTCTCGGAGTTTCTATTCACTGAGCGCAGAGCCCTCGCGAGAATAATACCCGAGAACCCTCGGGACCAGGAATTGGTCCGAAGGCCGGAGCCCTCGCGAGAATCATCTCCGAGAATTCTCTCGATGAGACACCGAAAAAACCTCGAGACAGGCATTAATATGTTGAGGATTTTCAAGGAAAGTCACGGACAATACTGTTTTAGGGACGAAGGTGCGTACCGGTGAACTGAAAGGCCCACTCGAATCTGAATACTCCCTCTTTCTCCTTCTATGATAGTTCCTTGGTCTTTCGTGAGGGTGGTTTCAACCTGGAATGCGACTACCGATGGCGGCATGGCTACGAGAATCTGCGACTGGGCGAGAGACTGAATCTTGCCGTGGCACTCAAGGAGATCTAGAGCCTGCCGGGGCGCTGTGGACGAGACTCCGACAACTTCAGGAGTTTCGAAAAGTCGGGAGCGAGATGTCGGAGCAGATTCATCATTCAAGCGACTCCCTACACTCGAGGTCGTCGCAACACAATTTTTCTTAGTATTTTCAAAACCAATCAGGAACTTCAAGGGATGCTGGATATGCGGTCTTGAGTGAAATTCTTATCCCTGAATATTCAGGTCACTGTCAAAACACGGAATCTATTTCCCAGGTTTTTTATTCCCAGGGAGGAACTACATATTCAAAATCCTAGACATTCGGTCATGGATACAACATCGAATCCTCAATTATAAATTCGTGAAAAGGTTTGTGCGAGCGATTCCCATCAGGAAGTCTACTCGCCCGGAACACCCAGACGATGAATAAAAATTGTCGTGTCTCCATCCGAATAGCTCGGAGCTTCTCCCTTTCCAACCTCGATCGCCCGAGCTCTATGTATTTCCGCAACGACGCAAGCCAGCCAGGAAACAACAGCTCGGGTCCCATGCCGGAGCGTAGAGGGAACTTCTCGGGGGCGATCCAATCAGTGAAACAGTGATCAATGTGCAGAAAGTGAATGACTTATAATCTACTTTCAAACCTTCAACAACGAAACCTTCCACGAGATGCGATTGGGAGATCAGCGACGTTGTCTTCCCTATTCTCGATGCTATTTACAATTTGCACATGAATAATAATTGGACTGAACTCGTAATAATTGGCAGTCGAATATCGGCCGCATCACCCCGGCTCGGGAGGGTGGGAACTTCTCCGAGAGACTTGAGTGCTTTCCCGAGGGACGACATAACTCGTTCGATGCTGCTACGGTCACGAAACGGATACGAAACCTCCACCGAGTAAGAGGAAAGTTCGTTTGCGCTCGATGCTTCAAGTGCTCCAGAGAAGTTCCGCGATAACAGTTTGATTGAGCGATATGACCGGGTTTCCAGTCGATGCAACTGAATCAATTGAGATCCACGAAGCTCCTCGTAAGTTGCGTCTGTGTCACGTGCCCTCGTCGGAACGAGTTTCAGATTGAGACGTGAGATCATTCTTGGAATATCGACCATCGGATGCCTCGTGCAGAAGTCACTGGAACAAGACAGAAAACGACTTGTTGGAGACCGGACTCGATCATCCTGTGAAGAGAAGTCCGCTCAAGGCTCAGTCTACGGCTTCGGGACTATTCCGTATCTACCTCCGGGCGGCCAACGTCTCGAGGAGAGGAGTTATCTCGAGCCACAACGCACAAGAACTCGGGGTTGGATGCATTGAAGACATTTCGGGAGCATCCTGTACGATGAACGAGACCGGTTATAGAATGCTTCTTATCATATACGGCGAATCCTTTCACAGAGATAATAAAGTCGCTCAGTGCAGATGGAGTCGATTGCTCACCAAACGGAACTAATTGACGTAGTTTCCAGCCGTCATCGAGAGCTGACACCATCTCTGCCACTTCATTCTCCTCAAACAACATGACTCGGTGTACGAGATCAGTGTCTGGCGGATTGCTATCCGGTATTGAGTCTTTCAAGAGCTAGAATGAAGGAACGGTCAAATTTCCCGGGCGCTCTGTGCGATCCGCATCGCAATCGTAACTGTGTATCCCGGACACTCCCTACTCACCGCTACGAGCTCCGTCACGTTGTAGAATATTGCTTCTTCGAGAATGCCTATAATTTCAATGTAAAGATTTTCCAATATCCAGACTCAACGTCAGATGCTTTGGCAAGCCAAGCACAAGAAGTCATTCATCAAAGCGTGGGAGGAGCATGGGAAGTAGCGAACTCACCTTCTTTCGACAGATAGTTCGGGAGATTGATTTTCCCGTAACGGAAATAATTGAGAATCACATTGAAGTATGTCGGATCACGGTCTATGATATATGCACCCGTCTCGTCCTGCAAGTGGAGAACGTCTCTTCATTCTCTGTTGCTTTTGTGAACATCGAGTAAGACACCTAAGCATTGTACGGCGACGAAAAACCGCTAGGCTGCGCACTGGGGGAGCGATTCGTCTCCGACGAGCTCACAGCGGAATATCCTATTCGAATCGAGAGAATTTCGCGAGTATCAGGAGCTTCTCCTCTCACAGATTTCTCTTGGTCGGGCAGAAGAGCTGATATGGCGGATTCACAATTCCCATTACGGACCATTGCGCGACGGGCCCGAGAGAATCTCGATGAGGCTTCCCGATAGAGTATTCACTTCGAACGGTGTCGGTTCTGGTGAGTATATCGAGAAGAATCAAATACTCACGAGGCTCAGGAGTCCCGATGTCGACTTATGCTCGTCGTGGCAAATTCGGTATAGGAATGAATTCTTGTCTCTAGCCAACGTTATCCGAGACGTGGTGAAATATTGGCCCCCGACATTAAATTTCACCCACCGAGTACTTCGGTGGGCCATTTTACTCTGTGTTTGTTGATGTTGTCCCTTGCTCTACTTGTTGTCGTCGTCGCTCTTGTCAGATAGATTGCCAGGCCTTTGGCCGTGGAGAGCAGACGAATTCGAGGGTAAGAGGCGGGCAGAGTCTGGGCTGCGGTTGGCTGATGGAGGAGGTGAGCCGATTTGAATGTCGAGCGAGCAGGGGGAGACAAGAAACAAGCTCTGACCGAGTGAAGGCTGATCTGATTCCGCAAGGGGCTATTGCGTTTCTTGGGTTGTCAGGTATCAGGAGTTGTGCTCTGGAGGGAGCGTGGTGATGCTCAGATCCCATCAGCCCGTTCCGCGATCGGAAATATACGGTAAAACATGAGAGATGAGAGACTGTTGGAGCTATTGTAGAGCTAATCTCTGGTGGAGCTGTGAAGATCGGGAACTCGGAATTCGGGGATCGAGGCAGAGAAACTGGATCATTTCACGTCCATTGATGACTTGGAGGCGTCAGCGATTGGGTCTTTCCCTTAAACTAATCAGACATCCGCTGGACATGCTGCCGCGCGGTTCTGCTGGGTGGCGAGGAGCAGAAACGCGGTAGTTCTCATCATGGCTTGCTTTCTGGAGGGAGGCCTGCGATTCGGCCGCGATTCCTGGATGATCCCCCTTCATGCTAGTTATTCATTCGGGAATCTCTCTTCTAGGAACCTCAATTCCGCACCGGGACGGAAGAAGAGAGTGCCTCCCTCTCTGGAGGAGTTCCCGTATGACCGGACATTAGGAGGAGATGACGTCGAGCCCGCCGGAAGAAAACCCAGATATTGAAAACATTCGGATCGTAAGTGCACCTCACGAATTACTGTTATCGTCCCACGACGCGACGTCTTCAAGTCTTCTTCCCTCGTGAGCTTGTCGCTATCTCCCGGAAATCTCTGGTGGGCGAGCTTGACAGATCCGCTCCCAGACTCGAAAGCCGTCCGAAATTGAGAACGGATGTCCGACAATCTTCCATGGGGTATGTCCCTCACCTCCGGTGGCCATAACAAGACGAGTCGGAGAGAGAACTGAGACCGTCTGAGTTTCTGACGAACTCAGAGCGAAGGCACCTTCTGAACTCTGAGCCATCGAGCGATCCCGGTCGAAGTCGTCGACGAGGGCGGGACCCGTCGGCTTTGGCAGAATGAAACGAATATCGCACTGCAACTCGTCCAGGCCCTGATTCCCTTCTCGAGCTCATTGTCGGAGGGTTTCCGATTCCCGACTCCCAACTCCCGAGACCCAAGACCACGACTCTCGCAGTGTGTTGTTGTTTTGAATTTGGATTGAAGCAGACGCTCGGGAACACGCGCCTCCGCGACTTCGGAAGCAGATCAGCTGATTGAAGAAGTCAAAACGTTCGAGTTTCGATCTCTGGTGGAACTAAAACAAGAATCTTTCTGGGACGCCACAATCGCAATGGCTTGGCTCTTACCCCAGAGGGGGAAGCCTTTGTGTACTCAGATAGCTAGTAGAGAGCGCGGAGTCTCTGCCATCGTGTACATGAGCGGAGACAGAACTTCGCTGACGCTCGAGAGTACGATATGCGCCTATGTCTTGGCTCACGAGGGTGTATTGGAGAAAGTGGACATACGTCTCGTGCCTCAGCATGAGGGAAAGGAGAGTCTCGCGAACCCAAAAGCTCCGGATGTCACTCTTTGCGAAAATCCCCCGCGGCAAATTTCGGAGGTTGAGCTACCAGCTATTTTAATCAAGGTACCTGTTCTCATGTTTGTAGGAGCAATTTGCGGCCATGGTTGAATCATGAACGTCAGCGTCGTTTTCAAAAAAGTATAGCCCTGCTTGGAGGCTCAGTCAACGGATTCACATTTCCACGTTATCGAATACCCTTTTCGATAGGACTACTTCCTGTCTGAAGTCCTCTCGGGAAATTCCGATGAGCTTCCAGGAGTCTTCGTGATCCTTCGCTGAAATTAAAAAAATCTTATTCAGGACGAGCAGCGCGTCATATCCGGTCTCTGCGCTGTCATCAGATATCTCCTGCTGCGCCATGAGAGGACGGAGATATTGGGCTTCCGCGCTGCGTGCTTGGCATCATGTGCTCAGGTCGGTCGTGTATTTCGGATACAATTTTCCGAGCTGCGTCATCGAAAGTGACAGCTTGGAAGCTCTCCGGTCTTTCCGTGCTTGTCTCTGATCCTCCCGTACTTCTGCAGGTGTCCTTGTGGACGGCTTTCTGTGAACGCGACATGCCCTCCACTGCCATGTCGCTGAAAAACCGAGATACGCTCAATATCGACCGCTTCCCGCATGCATTACTAGTTTTAGAGAATCAGTTGAGACAGCCCGTCAGAACGCACAATGATAAACATCTCAGGAGACTCCTGAACGTGGAGCATTTGAGTCACAACTTTGTAGAAGGTTCGTATCCCTGCATGCTCGATGGGGCTGTGCGCGTACATTCCACGGATGTGCCCCTTACGCTCGTGATTCGGATGATTTCCCGGCTGGAATCACGGAGAATCTCCTGAGTGTTGGGGATCCGACTTCGAATCACAGATGGTCCCCTCAATAAATCTTCAGAGCGCGATTATTGTTCCAGGCAATGTAATGACGCTGGCAGACCTGGTCCTATTCCTCCCTGTACATCTCATCCTGAAAAACTTGAGGCGGCGTTTCCATTTCGCCGAAACAATACCGAATGTTTTGGAATGGCATCGGCGTATGCTCAGTCTCCAGAACGCCGAAGCGGAGCTCGCCGCATTCCTGAGTTTGGACCTCGGCTGCGACGATTATGTCTCCGAGACATTGAACGTAGGGGAGCTACCCTTGCCGAAGGAGTGTCTTTACTCACGCAGTAAGCTCAACGTTAAAATGTCAATTAAGCACAAAGACGCCTCCGCTGCCCTTGAATCTTTGAAGCAACGATACGAATCGGGCTTCGATCTCCGTTCGCGGTTCACCGGGAATATCGATTGGGACAATCTTCCTCCGCCTGTTCGACCGGAGAGCGGATCCTTACCGGAAGATCGCATCCGTCGAAAAAGAGAACAGATTAGTAACGTGATCAATGCGGTTTCGCACATAGCGCAAAACGGTGAGTCCAATTGACGGGAGAATATCGTTGCTCTTCACTCATCAATTGGGTATCTGGAATTCTGAGGTACCTATGTTCTATTCGCAGAACGGATGACCATCGTCGACTTCTGCTCTGGGGGAGGGCACGTGGGCATCGCGTTGGCCTATTTGCTCCCGAAATGTTCAATATATCTGATCGAGAACAAAAGCGAATCAATGTACAAAGCTCGCGAAAGAGTGCAGCTACTCAAGCTCCAGAATGTTTGGTTCTATCAGTGTAACTTGGATCAATTTCTCGGGAAGTTTGACTTAGGAGTGGCGCTGCATGCTTGCGGTGGAGCCACGGATCTTGTGATAGAGAAGTGTTTACGAGCCAATGCGTCGATCGTATCCGTCCCGTGCTGCTACGGCTCCATCGGGAACAAGAAGAGCAATCATTCCGCACTGAGCACCGTCCTGGATGAGAATGACGATCTATCGTACGAGGAGCTTTGTCGTCTCGCCGACCGCAACGAGAATCCTGAAGGCGTTTTCTGTATGGAATGTGTCGACACCGATCGAGCTCTCCACCTACGAGAAGCGGGATATGGAATCGAGCTGACGAAACTGATTCCGCCGTCCTGCACCCCGAAAAACAATATTATCGTGGCTTCACGCACAAGGTACAAGATCAGTGGTCGGAGCGAGGAGTGACATGGATGCATGCATGAGAACAAAATAAAAAGCTCTTCGGAGCGCAGAGGTGGCCCTTGTTGCGAACTTCAAAAATGCCGAGATGCTAACGAAATAGTTCGGAACCGAATCTTTCCTCAGTACTGTTTTTTTCCAAGTGGCCGTAATGTATCATCTTATCGAGGAGCATGATGTAACGCTTCTCCCCCGAACAGATGAAGCCACCTACTTCTGCGTGATTATTGGTTTTCAGGCGCGGCATGCTTGTGATCTGCAAGATGCGTCTTATGCAAGTCATGTCAGCATCCACGTCGATCGGTAACATTCATGTCTATTCTGAGGTGTTCGTTCTCCTTGTTGACGACATCATCATCCCGTTTCTTCAGGGATGAGGGCGTGTTCGTGGGTGTGTGAGACAAAACTATAGGAACGAGGGCTTCGACTCCGTGTGCCCCTCCGTGTCGTCCGATTTTACTTTCGTGCTGAAGCGTCACTGGTCACTGCCGGAGCCGTGGGCAGGAAGGATTCTTCAGCAATTGGAGACGTCAAATGCTAATGATGATGGATCAATTAACTTCGGACCGATCCAACGTTTCACTGAGGGGGCAGAACAACCGAAAGTTCCAATTCGAGCCTCATTTTACATAGACTAAAGCATGATTCGCTCTTTAAATTGTTCCATCGGAGCGGAATGTTTATTCGCGTCATAGCACATATCTATGCTTGATATTGTTAAATTGCCTCTTTGGACACAAGGAGATAGCGGTTCTTCCGTTAGCTCAGTCACGCGATGCCTCTCTTTAAATAACTCAAAGGATATCGGTCTACTCATTGACCGTCATCTCACATTAAGACCACACCTCGCGATGAAGCGACTTCGATGCTCAAATCGCTCGAATGGCAGAGAAGACGAACGAGAAACACTGTTCCGGGAAATATGTAGTATCGGGAGCTTATGAAACACAATACGGCATCGATAGGCTCTCGAGGCTATTCGCATTCCGGGCCGACGATACCGCTGATTTCTCGAATTATCCCCAAGCTACATATGCTGCTATTTCAGGAGGTTTAACAACGAATCCATTTTTCCCATGCTGCTAACAGACGGCGTAGTGACCTCAGTCGGCAGAGAACTAAGTCAGTGCTGTCTCATTTAATCCCAAACTCACCCAAGTATTGTTTTTTTATCGCCATCGCACCGCCGATGTCCGACGTTTCTTGTCGTTGGTTACGAAATAATGCTGTCCCTATTTTGAGAAGACATTGTTCGTTCCGATGAAGTGTAATATTCGAAAATGGATAAAACCTGAGCTAGACTTTCGGTTTCTGCCTGTAATTGATCCCGGCCGATCGAGCTGACGCGCACGAAACATGCCCGTATCGAAGTCGCATTTCAATAACGAACTGTTGCGTTCGTGCGGTTTTGCGGTGACGACCGTTTGCTGAACGTTCCAACAATGATTCTGAGCGTCCGCCTTCCCAATATTTTGATCGGAGCGGAAAATGAGTGGTCGTACATGTTTCGCCATGGAGTCTTCCGAAAGTTTTTGAATGAAATTCGTAACGATCTTTCTTGATTCATTCATAACCGCGCGCTGCTGGGTGGGGCGGGCGAGTCACGATACCCGAATTCGAGCCGATCGCCGCTGATTTGGCCCGGGGAAGCGGGGGAGGACTCCGCGCAGCTCGAAGCCATTCTCTCCCGACTTGACTGCGTTGACTTCCGTCTCGTACTCTAGGAAAATCCATGCATCCGATCGCGTCCTCTGCGTATCATGGGGAGTTCGTCCTCAGATTCATCCCGGTGAATGAAAGCAAATATATGAGCGGGCCTCTGAATAGAGCTGCATAGAGATAGTTCGCAGCGGACGGTCGAAGCCGAGCTTCAACTTCTGACTGGCGAGGCTGCGCGAGCTGACTCGAAGCTCTTTAGCAGCGCGAGTCGCAGTACTTAGTCTTCGTCCCTACGAACGACTTGGTGGACGGAGAATCGTTGACACGATTGTGTGGTGAGCGTCCGTCGCTCACGCCGCGCAAATAACGACGCATGCCAGCAACGAACCGCGGTTTGAACGGCGGGCGTTGGGCAGGTGGAGCAAGTCTGTTACACCGGCAGCGACGGTGAATTTTGTTTCCAAACTATCATACGCTAAAGAAGGGCTAA
This sequence comes from Galendromus occidentalis, assembly GCF_000255335.2. Taxonomy (NCBI): domain Eukaryota; kingdom Metazoa; phylum Arthropoda; class Arachnida; order Mesostigmata; family Phytoseiidae; genus Galendromus; species Galendromus occidentalis. The sequence continues at coordinate 96,019 of NW_003803420.1, forward strand.
AAATAAATCCCCCGTTTGCGCCAATGGATGGACGTCGGACTCTCGTTCTCCGTGAAATTCTGCGTTTTTCTCCGACTATCGTTCCCCCGTTGTCAAAACACAAAAGCCACCTCTTTGATCATATCCGAAACGAGCACCCTTAGCCAATGGTGGTTATACACGAACCGGAGCCGAGTTTCGCCAGTCGTTTCTCTGGGATCTAGCCGGGCATCTCGCCTCCGGAGAAAATGGTCAGGGCTTCGGTGGACCTCGACCCACGCTCACCGAATCCTTATAATCTGATCTCAGTCGTGAACCAGTGAATCCATTATGTTCTTGATGATTCGTTGCAGGGGGAAGAGCGAGGAGCCGCTAGATTCGAGCGAAAAATATATTCTGAAAAAGCCTTATATTTTCCCTTCATTCTGGTTTCGGTTCCGCAAGGCGTTGCAAAGTTTCAATTAATCCTTCTGCCAATGATGCAAGATCATCAGACTTTTCGACAGATGGATTTCCAACGTTTTCATCATAGATCTTAGTGGGCCGCTGCGAATGCTTGTAACGTTTCTGAATATCATTGAGAAACATCCGCGAAAAAAGGACCCGTTACGGTAATTAGAAAAGTCACGCCCCCTGTTCTCTATTCCATTGAACATTTGGGGAGCGAAGATCGTTTCGACCCCAAGGAAATCCCCGTTTCGGGACTCTATCGACTTCATGATACGGATATGAGTGATCAGCCGTCGTTCCATGTCCTTGAGGATAAGGTTTTCCAGGAGACGGAATGATCTTGAGAATTCTGCGTCCGGAGTGTGTGATCAGACTCAAACTCTCAAGACGATCTCTATCAGATGATAAGCTACCAGAGCTCGAAATTCAGGCGGCAGCTCAAGAAGCGCCAGATGGGTCAAGCTGGATCTTCCGAAAGTCACGCTTCCCAAGACGAGTGCCGTTGACTAAGCTCTATTCAGCTCCTGTAAAAATTCGGCTGCTCCGTGGTCAGTCAGGTGTGACGCTGATATGGAACTATTTCATAAAATACGATACCCCTCGTCTGAAATCCGCATCGAATCCGTATTAGACTTCTTTACCGAACAAGAGCTTTTGTGACGTCGATATGTGTCTCCGATTTTTTTTCGCCGCGCCGGCGTTCAGCTGGAAGACCTGAAACTAAATATAATAACGAGAAGATCAATTCTACTTTTGTCGCCGCCGCGGTATTTTTAACCGAGTTCTTACCGAAGCGGTCGTAGTCGTAACTCTTCGTCAACGTCAGTGTCCCCGAGCCACATCAATTAGGCGTATCGGGGGCTTTCCAATTTGCGCAGCATTCGAAATGAAAATGTATTTCCCACAAAACGGAACGAGGAGACCCATCTGAGCCGTTTTAGAGGGAAATGCAGAACTCTGTTCCGTTGATTTCTAAAGAGAAGAATCCGCGAACTCTCAGCGTGGTTGGTAATTCCTGGATCCTTCTCTTCGATCGGAATATTCAGAAATCGATTCGGGAGCTGTCCGAGCATTTTTCCTATTTCGATTTTACCATGTCGCGTGCTGTCTAGTTGTCGAGACTCTTCTCACCGAGGCGAAAATAGACCTTTTGTTTCGTAAGCTGAACATGGTGTGACCCGCCGCCGCGCCGCTCACACTGACCATTGTCACCGACCTGAATTAAGTCTTGGATAGTTTGTTTGTGCGAGAAGGCTAAGGCGGTTTCCATCATATCTCGTAAATTAGTGTTATGCTAATACGAAATGCTAAAGTGCTCTTGTTCTTGCCTCTTTCAGCGGGCTTCCGCTGTGTCTGGAATGGAAAAGGCGTGAGAGTTTCACTCGTTGACAGCTAGCATTGCAAACTTCTTGAGTTCCCAGTGAATCGGCACAAGCGGCGCTCCGTGGCGTCGCTCTGAGAACAGCCCGGGCTCCCGCGAGTCGCTCCGAGAAGAGCTCGGGCTTTCGCAAATCGAAAGACCTCGTCCCGATGAGAGCGTTTCTTTTTCGGAGCGCACGTGTAGCATCTCCCCGGCCACCGCGTGAGCTGATGATTCCCTCGGAGCCGAACGCGTCAAGCAAAGCTCATATCTCGTTCATTTCATCGAAGCTGAATCAGGATCCGGGAGCCGGAGGCCCGGAATGCGGATTTCTTCCCGCGATGCATGACTGCGAGAGCCATGCGGCTGTCGATGGCGAAGCTGGTAATGTATTTTCATAATGTCAATGAGAGTCATGGTTTTCCATTAGCAGCGATCATTCTACCAAGTCAAAAACTCTCACTTGATAACCAGATTTGTTGTCTGATCATTCCGATTCGGATGTCGACTTTCGTTCCCTTAGATACACTTGACTCGATTCGCGATATCGGACCGTAAAAGTCTTCCCTCGGTGAGTCATGGATCATCGAATCTCTGACTTGAGTCATGAGCCCCGTTCCACGCTGAGAGTTCACTCCCCGGACGACTGCTCGCGGGATCGTGACCAAAAATCACGGTCGAACCCCTTGATCGCTAAGATCTTGCGGCTAATGGGCAGAATCGGGCAGCCGAAGCGCTCCAGCCGACGGAGCGGTAGGGTATCAGTAGCTGCCGGCCTAAGAGCTCTCCCGAGAATCATCGGATCTAATCTCCGCTCAACGAAACTTGGATTCGTCCATTCAAGGCCGTAGAAAAAATAAATAAAAGTAAAGAAGTTCACATCGTGCGCCCGGCGGCTTCTTTCATGATGAAATTAGGCGCTGGCGGCACCGATAGCCGAATCATTCGGGGCGTATAGATATGGAGCCGAATATGTTTGTCAGGGAGGGCAAATCGATCGGCTGAGGGAATCACGATCACCATTCAGTATTTTAGCCCCCCAAAATATCACCGGACCGATGGGACGCCGCTTTCCAGCGCGGATCCCAAAAAAGAAAGGGTAAGTCGAATATATAGCTCCGCTTTGGGCGAGTCTCGGTCATCTGTCCGTAACAATTGTTGTTTGTCGTGTAGTGGTGATCGCACAAGATGAACATCATAAGAGTATCGTTCGCCCTCCTGGTGCTCTCGCTCGCGAGCGTCCAGTTCGCCGAGAGCAAGAAATTGCTCAAACTCGCAGCCGCTGCCGCCATCATCCGAGGCGGACCCATCATACCTATTCCGATAAGATACCCCGTGCACGTACCCCATCCCAAAGTCATCAAAGTACCCGTGCATCATCAAATACCGGTCAAAGTACCAATCCACCACCACTCTCACTCTGTAAAACAGGTACCGGTGCCCATCCACAGCCACTCCGTGAAACACGTGCCCATCCACGTACCGATCCACTCACACTCGGAGCACGGCTATGGCGGACACAGTTACGGTGGACACGGCGGTCACGGAATCGTCACGGATCTCGGTGGCTACGGAGAGGGACACGGCTATGAGCTCAGTGGATACGGCGGTTACGACGGCGGATACGGAGGTCAAGCCGAGATCGGACACGGAGGTCATGCTGAGATGGGGCACGGCGGGCTCGTCCACGATATTGGCTTCGGGGGTCATGGCTGGTGATACGAACTCACCGTAGATTTTATTTGTCCCTGATTCTTTTGTACATACTCAACTTCCGGGCCCGAATCGTCTTTCGAGCAGACGTGTGAAGAGTGATGTGATCTCCACGGTTGTGGAAAGTGTCTGCTCCATCTGGTATGGAGCTTGTTAAGTGTATTTAAACCGTATTCCTCTTGTAAATAAATTATGTAACTTCTTGTTTCACTGTATAACGCTGATAAGCACTCGTATGAGCAACCAATAAGCAGAGAGACATTTCTGTATACCTTCTGAATGTTCAGAGCTCGTCGGTGCCCGAGATCACCAAGCGGTTCTGCGACCCGCGATGCTCATCCTCAAGTGCCACTGATTCGAATTTGTCCTCAACGAGAGGCCCATCATCGGCTCTACACACCCGATGCCCCAGCTCGCCGGAGAGTCTATTCTGGATCTTCCCGGGATCGGATCGCTGCTTTGAGGACCACCGCAATGCGAGTGGGCGCTGCCAGCCGTATCAAGGGAAGTCGAGTAGAAGCCCTTTGTTTGGCGAGGCGAGCGACGCGTTACGCTCGGCGTGGAGTTAGAGATCCACGCTGAGCAGTGTTTGCGGATACGTCTCGATGTGCCCTCGAAATGACGAAATGTCACGGTTTTACGGACGGAACCGATCCCACCAGAGGGCTTTAACGTACACAAACAGTTTTCAAAATAATCTCGTTTGAGCCCGGCGCACGCAGATCGAGGCGGCGCCCAACTTATATAAAAACGATCTCTGACTCCGAAGCTCTCAGTCAGGGGAAATTTGAGTCAGTGGCTTCTCAACTCCCTGTTGAGTAAGTGTCTTCCGAATGTTCGCTCTAATTTGCAGACGATCGATCCTGATCGAGTTGAGCGCTCGACCGCTCGGATCAGCGATGGTGCGTCAGACCATCGCTTTGAAGTTTACGTGAAAAGTTTTTCAGGATGGAAAAAGACGTCCTCGTCGTGGTTTTGCTGTTACTGAGCGGAGCTGTTTGCGACACAATATCGTACGAAGACAGGTTTGCCTTAGACGACTCTTTTAGGCACGGTAGAATTGTCTATCTGATTCGCTCTGGTCTGCCAGTTATCTCCCGCAAGACTTTCCTGGCGTTCACGAAGAGGAATGAAGGAAAGGGTACGTTTGTTCCGGCTTCAGGGGAAGAACTCCACGAAGGCGCGGACTTGTCCTTTGAGCGGCTGCGGCTGAAAGCTCCACAACTCGCACATATTACAATTGATGATTACGATTCCAACGTTGAGAGTTCGTACGGAAAACGTAAGATAACGGGCGATGCGGAAGAGAATCTCAGATGGATTCCAGCTCCAAAATTTTCAGATGGAATGGGGCTCGATGTTTCGTCAAAGGTCATGGGAGCTAGCGGCAGCAGGAGAGAATTCAGTCAATAGCTGAGAGCAGGATTGACATTGGTACCCGATCATCAGTCCTGAGCTCTGTCCAGGCGGAGAAACGGTCGAGTCCGACATTGTGTACAAGACAGAAATCCGGAGGACGACTCACCTCAGAAAAGCCACCCATGAAAACGGATCTAGTTTCACCGGCCTACGAAGAGACCGACAATCGCTACGGAAACGGTCGAGGAGTACGAAGTGGATGAGTGAACGAGCCTAATGGGAACAATACCGTGAAAACTCGCACGCAAATCGATATCGAATGGGAATAAAAAATATGATTAATGCCCGCTCTTCGAGTATCATTTCTTTCGTGACGAGTTCTCGTCGATGCTGCGTGGAAACAGCATGGCCTCGACAAGTGACATTCTCCGACTCTTCCGCGTATTCCGAGCATCGCAGCATATCAGATAGCGATCTCTCACCTTCCCTTGTCATTCTCCGCGCCATTTCGGAGGAACCTCTATCAAGGCGCTCTTGTCCTCCTTCGGATCGGATTTCGCCCCGTTCCGTCCATGAATTGCTTTGAGGTCGAGGAGTTGAGTTTTCCTTCCAAATCTCTGGCGAGGGCCCGAATCTGAGAGATCCTGCGTTTCACCGACGGGGTTTTTCCCGCGGAAAGGCGTACAGCATGCAGGCGTGTGCGGCGGAACCTTAATGATAATGATGAATGAGGTATGCAGAGATCGGCTGCAGCGATTCGATCCTACCCCGAGAGCCCTTGAAAAATACCGAATTGGAACTCGGACTCCTGGCTCGGTGTCGCCCACGAAATCGGATTCCCGAGCTTGCTCTAAAGAACGATTGTCATGCTCACGATTCCGTCATTAGTTCCTTTCGCGCCAATCTTAATTCGCTGCTGCCTTCGCATCAGATCGCGGATGCATCCTTAGGACTCGATCTTCCGAAAGGCTTACTGCGGTCGGTAGAAGTTCATGTTCCGGGACAATGCTGATGCAGCTCTTGGATGTACGGTTTTCGATCCCTTTCCGGCGCGGGACCTCCTCCGAAGTCCTCGACTGTACTCCGGACCCCTTGCGATGTTATTCCGAGCTTATTTGTCGCTGGCTTCGACAGACCAAGGATATTCTTCTGTTTTTCTTCGGAGAGACCCTCTAAATAAAGTGAGAGCCTCTGACGGGTTATGGCTGGTCGATATCATATATCGAATATATAATCAAATCATAACATGCTATACCCTCGGCGGCCTCCGGAACCCCCGAGCGCGGCAGCCGGCACCTCCAGGGGCTCGAGGAACCCCTCTCGGGAGCCCCTGTCTCAGATGGGAAGCACGCCAGTTCAATAGCCTCAAACGGACTAGCTTCAGGCAGCAGCGCTTGCTAGCCCCTCGCTGACGCGGCCAAGCGTGTTGCATTTCCACACTGACCGGTGTTTCGTCGTCGTTGCTGCACTGTAGAAATCATCAACACCTATACATTGGTCGCGGACGCGACGACGATAAGGAACACGAGCAAGGGACTTTCGTTAAAAATCTTCGAGAAAAAAAACGGAAGGGAGGGGAGCTGAAAGTAGAGCGGTATAAAGATCAAACTTGGTGTTCGACACACCTCATCGAAAGCCATGGACGTGAAAACATTGTCGTGGGTTCTACTATTGGTGGCTTTCCTCCATTCTGTGGATTATGTTTCCCCTTCGAAGCTCTTGAAGCTGGCAGCCGTCGCAGCTATACTCAGAGGAGGCCCGACGATACCGATTCCGATCAGATACCCAGTGCACGTGCCTCAATCAAAAGTAATCAAAGTTCCGGTGCATCAGCCCGTGCCGGTCAAAGTACCCATCCACCATCACTCGCACTCAGTGAGCAAAGTCCCCGTGCCCGTACACTCACATAGCCATTCGGAAAACCACATCCCCGAGCCGGTACATCTCCACTCGGAGCCTGTTCCGCTGCATCAGGGCGGTCACGGAGGACACGGCGGTCATGGCGGGGCGTACGGAGGCGCTGTCGGTGGCAACGGATGGTACGGCGGAGGGTATGGAGCGGTGCATGAGATCGCTCACAGTCACGACGATCATGGTCACGCAACCGAAGGCAGCTACGGCGGATATCATGGAGTCCAGGACCACGGCGACACTTCGCAAATGCATGAACACAGCGGGGCCTTCGTCGGTACCGAAGCCGCCGGTCATGGGCCGCAAGAGGCCCATGGAGGTGTGGACGTTTATGGAGATAGTCTTCACAATGAGATAGGCATCGAGAACCACGGATGGTGAATGGTGACCCATCTCGTTCACGCTCATCTAGTCCCGCGTCGACCTGAAGCTCGATACGTATCAATATGTTAAGCTTCCTGTATGTTTATATGTTTGTTGTGTCACCGTATTTCGTTCCGTAGAGCAGTGTATTATTGTACATAAGTTGACCCGCGTGCTCATTTCCGGGTGCTTTTTCTCGTTTCCGTGACCGTATAAAACGTACAATCCACAATAGAATAATCTTTCGCGATCTCCAAAACGGTGGAAGATCGATCCCTCACTCCCTGACCTTCATCTGCCCATATCGCTATAAGATGGGGGCCAGCCTGGCAATCGTCCATTGATCCCACCGGCATTGCCCTTGTTGAAGGGAATACTCGACCTTTATCCTGCTTGATCCTCTCAGTACTCTAGGACTCTAGAGCGATCCGGGACATCTCATGAACGAACGCTGCGGCAACGCCTCGTCGGATTCCCGAGTACTTGGAGCGTCCCGTACGCCAAATGCAGATCCGCACTACCCGATTCATTTCGCTTCTCGATTCGAGTGTGGCGTTCACGCTGGGTCCGCGTTGAGAGCCCCCTTTCCTCCGGCCAGATGCCGGAGCAGATCTCTTCGTCCCTCGCCGTGGGGCCGGGGGAGTGGAGAAGAAGGAACACATGAGTCACGGCTGCGATTGGTCCCAGTGTCGAGGGTTTCCTCCGATTATAATTATTCGCAGGGCTGCTTAGGAGCTGCACGGACAACCGCCTGAAAACTCTGAATATTTGAATGAAGTTCCCGCTCAATCCCTCGGGTCTCATAAGTCTCCGGTTCACTCATGATCGGTATGCGCCGCTCGATTGACTGGCGCCGGGAGGCCTCGTGCCGGGGCCCGTAGACGGGCAAATACAAGTTCCCCCTTCCCCGCCGGAGGCTGGAGCATGACAGCAGGCCCAACCCAGACCTTCAGCCCGTCCTAAAACTCCGGAGTACCTCCTCATGTCTGAGAGAAAATCCTACAAATGCTTGAGACTTCTTAAGTCTGAAGCGATCATAGTCGACAGCTCTGTAGAGCTTCGATCGAATTTCTTCTGCTCCATCCATTGGTCTAATGGTCCAACGATCCCAGAAGTCCGTGGAAACGACTGGTGGGAGTCTCTGACCCCGTGGACGGATCCCGGAACTGAGGCAGATAGAAGCTCCTCATGATCGGTCGGCAGCCGCGATCGATTCTTACGCAAGAGGGGGGCTTGGTGTCCCCGCGGGGTTACAGGTACTTTCTGCACCCGTGAGGTGGGGCGCAATCCTATTGACCAGTTCGCGAACGACCCCCTGAGCTTTGCCTACGAATCTCCATGATGTTTTTTCGAGCCTCGCTTAGTACTCGGAGAGGACCTTCCTCAAAGCGAATCCTCCCCTTGCTCATGCACAGATGACATAGGGTCAAATTAACGCTATCCAGCGGTCGGATAGAGACGGGGTCGACCGCGATCAAAAACCGAAGTGTCAAGGTGATCACAGGAAGAGAAGCGATGTTGATCGAGCGTTACCAAATCCTCAGGAGCTCACACCTAGAGCTTGGGTTCGGAGCTCGGACGAAGGGACCCTTCATCACGGTTTCGACTCCGAGGAGCTCTATACGGAGTTACGAGACTGTCCGCAGCGAGGCCGAGAAGCAATGACCATCATATTATCATCGGCTTCTCTCCTTTCCCACTATTCCGGCTCCGAAGTCCGGAGTTCAACCAACGGACTCATTCTATGTGACGGTACGCACTCGTAGAGCATGCCGTATTCCCACGTACTACTCGAAGCAGCTCAAGTCGGCCGGATTTCGTCTTTCACCCATTCGATGGAATTTTCGCAAGACGCTCGACGCAGATACCCATTCCACCGGTAAATCTCTCCTCTCGGCCCAAGACTTGTTCACAAGAGAGAAAACCGGTCACGCGTTTCTGGCGGCTTCCGACGGGAGTTCGTATCATATATTCGGCGGTGATTCCCGGCCCTCCCACCAACGCGAAATGAGATCAGGGACGCTGAGATTCGGAAAACTTCAGAAGCGAGTATCGCCTTAGGAGGCACAATTCTTTTTTCGTAACGTCACCCGCAACAAGGGGACTCAGCCTCCCCTCAGCTGTACAAATTGGGACTCCGAGGCACCGGCGGCGTGGCGGACGGGTTGAGGAGCCAAACTTTAATCTCAGCCGTACCCAGAGCCCCCCGAATGAGCAAGAGCGAGCTATTCACAGGCGAAACTCGAACATTGAGCTTGAACGAGGATGGATCACGTGGAGATCACGGAGCTCCTCCCCTCTCCTCGGATGGAACATGAGCTGATCAAATGATTAGAAAAGTCAAGGATGGATGGCCTCGATATCTGGTTCTCTAGAACAAATCATTCCCTGAGTAAGCTGTCGGATCGATTCCTGGGTTCTGGGCGGCATCCGGGAATATTGAAGACAAAGCGCAGAAGTAAAAAGGAATTTTCAATCAAGACACTGGGGCCATCCTCCGGCACCGCGTGGCAGGCCCGATCAGTTGCCACGGACCCTCGGATGGTACTTTCGCTTGGCTTGGCGGATCTTGTACTGTGAAGATTCGTGGATGCCTTTGGAGGCGGAAAATCTATCGATTGCAACCGATCGCCGCCTCCAGCCTCAGAAGGCTGAATTCCAGCGCCCCCAGGTACTGCGAATAAGAGGCGCAGCGTTGTTCTTCCAGCCTGTCGCTCCCGAAGTTTTTATGCGACAGTCCCGTTCACGAACGAGGAATCATTCCGGGCTCCGCTTCTATTTGCCCTCACGAAATAGTGATAAGAGGCTTGTGAGTTTCCATATTTCTACATTTTCGACACGAATGTGAATCGCCTAGCTCGTTGGGGGTGTTTCAATAATTTGAAGCAACCGGCAAGAATAAAGCAATGATGAATCATGTCTGGGCCTCTGTTTTGCCCCGTAGCTGATCGATGACAAGATCCCCATGAGTTCTGCACAAGCAACTCCAAGCTTCTCGTTGGGCCGCTTAGTAGTTTCTCTCCGTTGGAATTCTAGTGAGGCAGATTTTATCCCTCCCATCAGTCGTCGGAGCAGTCAAGCAAGATCTTGCTTTTCCTTGGACAGAATTACTGCAGTGGTTGTACGAGTTTCAAAGAACGGTTGCGGTCATTTAAAATCAGTTATGCAATTCACCGAATCCCACATCGCCCACAATGTGTTTCCACTTTCGAATTAACGCCTGAACTAATTTCTAGTGTTTGCTAAAACGCTGCATCGTTTTGAGAGTTTGCCTCATTCTTGTGTCCAGATAAAGAGCTTGTCGTGGCTATTTCGCGCTTTGTTGAGCGGCCATCGACATCCGAATCCGAGCTGATAGTCCGCTTGAGCGGTCGCTTGGCAAAAACTCGTTCAGTCTTGATACATCCAGGAAGCCCGAATTCCGACGCTTCCCCCTGTGAGCGAAGCTTTCCTCCGTCCCTCGGCAGGCGACTCGAACCTTTCGCGGAGGCCTATCCCAAAGAGGGCTAGGCCACCGCGAGGACTCCTGATCGAGGACTTGGGCAGCTGAAACCCCCCGGTGCGCTTCGCTACCGAGCGTACTAATTGAAGATTGTGCTGGTAATGATAGCTTCACAGAATCGTAGTCGGTGCGAAGGTGTCAGTTGCGTAATACAACGTCCGGCGGAACCGCGGGTAGGCGGGCCCGGTCGATAGTCCGCGTTGGGCAGCGTTGGCGCGCTATCCTCCAGAAGCAATCTGACGGCTGTGTGCCCTTGAACTTGATCCACAAAAAAAGTCGCGCGGTTTCAACACCGGCGAGGGCGACCGACCGACCGACCAACTGACCGCCACACCGACGGAGAGACGGGCGGACGGACCGACCAACTGGCTGCCTGCAGACGGAGAAAGGGTCGTGGGACTGTGTATCTTGGAATATAAGCTGACCGCTCAGCGTGGATTGTCAGTGAGTGCTAAGGATACAAACATCAAACATGAACAAGTGGATTCTCGTAGCTGCTCTCGCCGTTATGGCCTCCGTGCAGTACGCGGAGAGCAAGAAATTGCTCAAGTTGGCTGCTGCGGCTGCCATCATCCGTGGTGGACCCATCATCCCCATTCCGATCAGGTACCCTGTCCACGTGCCCCACTCGCACAAGGTGGTCAAAGTTCCCGTCCACCACCCGGTTCCCGTGAAAGTTCCCGTCCACCACCACTCCCACTCGGTCGAGAAGGTCCCCATCCCCGTCCATACCCACAGCGTGACCGAGAAACACGTTCCGGTACCAATCCACCACGAATCGATCGGTCTCGACCACGGATACGGAGGATTCGACTTCGGCGGTCACGGTCACGAGGAGCACGGTTACGGAGGCGAGATGTCCGACATCGGATTCGGAGGTCACGGATGGTAGATCGACGGGCCGGCTAGCTCCGAGCCTACTTAAACTCCCTCCTGTGTACATACTGTCATGTCCTATCCGTCGTCCGAGCTGTCCTCGCCCTGGGGATTTCCTTCACGGATCCATCTCGATTGAGCACATCGTCAAGATGTTGTGACATTCGAACTCTGTAAATATTGTGCATGCCTCTGCTGGCGTTGGCATCCATTCCTTCCGTGTACAAAGCGTGTCTATATGTAGATTGAGAATTATATGTACCCCATTAGTTTTGAGTGTTTAAATGTTGTAACGTCAACGGCCTACCGGCAATAAAAGTCCTCCCGTTGTGATAGAAAAAAAACCCAATCGCTTCTCCCTAAACCGCGGCCGAATGCTCGCTCATCAATGGTAGGAACGAGACTGCTCTCAATAGGAGCAGAAGCAGGTGGAGTAGGAGGAGCAGAAAAAAAAGTCGAATTTCCTCTATTGGATGCTCGTCTCAAAATGAGTCGGACATCGTGGCTCCCTTTGAAACCTCGAGGGGTTCCGTCCTGGAGTCGCTGATTATGGGTCATGAATGGATGGAGAATTCTGGGAGCCCGACTCCACCTTCGGGCTATACTGCGATCTTGGCTTTCGACCCGTTTCCGCATGCGAGGGAAAGTCCCAGCCCTCCCGTCTGATTATTATATCGAGATCACAAGTCTTCGGATTCGCTCCTTAAGACTTTCGCTTGGCTCGGCTTTTTCTTCCAGAGCCTATTCCCGAACCCGAGGAGGCAACCGAATGTGTACTTGCAGATGAATGCTCCCTTTGTGTTGCTCCGGAACGACAATAGTTCGGAATGGCCCGATAAGTATGTGAAATCTACTTGAGACAATAAATAATATCGCCTGTTACATTATTGCCGTTCCGACGTCAGATGCGCAAGATAGCGATAAGCGTAGATAAGCCGGTGGCAGTTTATTCGTATAGGCAGCTTGTAGTGGGCGATGCCGAGCGCTCTGTCTAAATGACGAGCCGGATCGGGCAGACAAACTGACAGGCGACCGGGCGGCCAGCGTTCGAGCGCCGTGTCTCAGTCAGATAAAGGCAAGAACAACGACGAAAGCGATCACTTCTTCTATGACTAGGCATCACGCTGCCGCCACGACTGACTGCTTGCGAAAATACCCCAATGGACATCGCCGCCGCAACCGCCGCTAGTGCGGATCTCTTGATATTTGTGAACTGCTCGGCTCGAATTGCCGTTTCCCGAAACAGCACCCCATCGGAACAGATATCCATGAATTCAAGGAACGAGCTTTCGGATGCGATGGACCTTCGGATGAGGAAAGACTCTCAGTCCGACAACAGCCTCTGACAGACAGCAGATAGGATCCGCGAAGCGCTAACCAGGCTCAGCAACGTCAAAGCCCGTAGATTGAGCGAACTCCGAAGCAGCGGCTCTTTCTCTCGGCATTCCACAATCGATCCGGGTCCCCGCCGCGTCGCATAAGTCCGGAGTTGGAGAACGGTACCAGCGTTACGACCATTCCGTGACCATGACAAGCACTCTAAGTCACCAGAAATCAAATGACGGAGGAAATCTTGTCCTCCGAATTGCGTCCAGGTGTACGCGCAAGCGTGCTTTCCCATGGTGCCGCCCGGGGCGGAGGTCGGAAATGCCGCCCCTTCAGGCGAGTGCTCTCGCTCTTTGAGGTCACAGGTTATAATTTTTTGCCTGAAATCGTATCACGATTGTGTCGGATTCCGACTGCCTCGAGAACCGCCATTGATTAATTATCGGGTCTCAATTGCTTTTTCGAACTTAAAATTCTGAATGTTGAAAGATGAGAGAAGCATAAGTATATTCTTAGAAGGTTGTTTGTAGGTTCCCTGATCGTTGCATTGTATTGAGAGTTGGTGGACACAAAGTCTTTGAACTCGGATCTGTGTCCAAAGTTGAGATGAGTTGCGGACATACCGTATTCTCTCTAATAGTGGGGCATGCCCCTCTATTTTTCGAGTTTCCGAAACATTCTCCTATATTGGAGAGTGCCCCTCCATATTTTCATCATCCCGAGAACGGATTACAGCCCATAGCCTGCCGTGTGGAGCGTTCCCATTCATTTGCCAACCAATTCGTGGAGTTCTCAAGAAATCTGGAGCAATCATCAGATCATTCTCCAATCAGGAGCATTTCTTAAGGAATCATTTTCTATCTTCCTCCAAAAGGTGCCCTCTAATAGAGAGTGCCTGTATATTAGAGAGTGCCCTTCTATATTTCCATCTTCCGAAAAGGTGCCCGTCTTATGGAGAGTGCCCGAATGAAAGAGTGTGCCCCACTATTAGAGAGAATAGAAGAAGTCGATCTCGTCTGTCAGCTTATGCTCGATCGATGGTATGGCGAGACTGTTCAGACTTGTAGCTCTCATGGTTGAACGAAGATGATTCGTCATTCTCTTCAACCTCGGAAATGCCGCCCCCTCGAAAGTGCCGCCCGGGCGGGCCGCCCCCCCTTCTGAGTCGGCCAACAGATCCGATAAAACTAGGCTTTAAGGCTCTGCAAAGGATCTGGAGGGTAATCAGTTATCACCGATTGATTCGGTCGAACTTCATCTTTCGAAAGATCCGGAACTTCTGCTTATCTTTTCCTCCCGCAACGCGCGCGCTGCAGTGACGCCTCTCCGCGTGCGCGACTCCCTCTCCTCCGATCGAAATCAGTGAACTGGTAGATGGAGACAAGAATGATGATGATCTATTCCTGGCGCCAGACCGAAATCGAGGCGTACTCCCGGACTCCCGGCTTTTCTCAGGGTCCCCATGATCCTTGACATACGTGGAGCGGTACCCGAAATAAACTTAGCACCGATGTCTGATATCCGAGCTAGAAAGCGAAATATATTCTGCCCGAATGAACTCCTTCGCTTCCTCTGTGGCTGCGGACGACTCTTGAGGGTCTTATTAGTCTCTACAGGCGCAATCGCATGAGGTCTCCCAAAGTCCTCGAAAATTTCCTCCTGGAATCTGCGGGGCGTTGACAGGACCGTGAGAGCATCCCTTCTGCTTATGGCTGACTACATATGTTGACCTCCTCGTAGCTCTCATCGTAGACCTATGCCTCTCCGCCTTGAGAGTTCCCTCTCCGGTAGACAAAACTCCGCGAGACTACAGAGAAAGAGCGATTACTTTTCGTGGAGACGATGTCAATACCGATAAAAGTTGATTCCGATTCCTTCCGTTTGCGTTCCCTTAACCGCGCAACTACTTTTCACTTAAATCGATGCTCATTCGCACATCATGGTCCCCAGTAATAAAGGGTCTCTTAAGGAAGCGACGATGGTGCCGCTCGACAGAAAGATCGACAGCATCTTCACCTCGGGGTATCGATTTGTGGCATGCTAGATACTCGGGCTTTCCTCAGGATTTGGAACTTCTATCGAGGTCTCGTTCTCCATCTTTGGGACCGCTTTCGCCTTTTTTGATCGCCTAGTCTGCGTTTTTCCGTGCCTGTTTGCCTGCCTATTTTGCGAGCTTTCTCTGGTCGCACACGAGGTCGCTCAAGACTCGAGAGAGGAGATTAACGTGAGAGCTCCGCATACGGAGGACTCAGCGATGGCTATTCTGTGTCAACTTGCAGGATACCATCCTGCAGGACTCTCCGCGATTCACGGAAGTCCCGTACGAGATTCCAGGAAGTGCTTGAGGACCCTTGGACCTCGGAACGCCATTCCATAGCCGTAGGCCGCGGCCTTCCCGTACATGAATGACTCTCGTGTAACCATCAATCGGAAGCTGACGACGCTCAGCACTATATCCGAGGATCCCCTCTTACCCCACCCCCCCACCGATTGAACTCTATGGAGACCCGAATATAAACATGGCGCTCGGACGCAAGCGTTGCACCGTCTCACTCGCCAAGAATTCGGTCACCGCGCGGGTCTGGTGGAATGCTTCGAGATCGCTACTCCACAGAAACTTCAGCAGCCCGATCTTGTCGGACCCGTTACGCCTGCGGTGCCAGACGTACCCACGCGGAGAGATCGCGTAGGACTCTGATATCGCCCTTCTACGGTGAATAGCAGGCGCCAGATCATGCGGGTCCGTCGCGTTTCTTCGCGATCTCCTGGACCACGGATCGCAGAGCATCGCAGGATATTAGGATCAGAAGGCTGAAAAGAGAGCGGGAATTCGGTCCGATTCCGTGATGGCGCGCGGCATAGATACTGTCTCAATCTACCAATCCGTTTGGAGTGAGGAGGGCACGTCGTCGGTGCGTTGCAATAATAACCTAATATCCGCTTGTCTACAGGGCTCCAATGTTGACGTTGATGGAGTCTCCCCGAGCGTTCTTCAGGAACGGCATTAGCATTTGTTGAAGGTCAAGATTCGTAGCTCTGATCAGGAGTAGAAAAGCAGCCCGTTCAGGAATACACAGAGATGCAATCTCACGAGAGGGAGATACCACAGTGAATTTTATTCGAAATCTTAGGTCTTTTATACCTAGGCAGGAGTCTAAGCTCCTCCTTACACGTCCGGATCCGTACATACACATATGTACATAGGATAAGGCTACCTTGGTCTATCATGAGTAGCGTCCTAGAATGCTATTGGGTGTGGGGTGCTAGCATGTGGGGTGCTAGCCCAATTTCGTACTACCTCAAGGGTATCATGCTAGAGTCGTAACTTCGGGGTATAACCCCGGTGAATCACGTATTTTACTACTGTCACGGGTATATGGCCCCGTGGAGTCGGTATGAGTCATAGTCCTAGTACGGAACGAGGACTAGTAGTTTCCAGTTTCTACCTAAACCTCAACAGTCAGTATTCTTAGGAGCCTGACTGATAGACACGGGTGTACGCTCCTGTCGAGTCGAGTTGAGGTGCTCCTCATGTAGGAACAGAATATATGTACATGTAGATCGGATCTGACGATCCACTTGCGGGGAAAGCTCGCGAAGGGCTGACACCCTTACCGCGCTAAGCCGATTCTGTCCGAACCCTCCGGCGAATTTCACGTCTGAATCGGAAAGAAACATGGACCCCACGTACGCTGCGGAATTTTCGAAAACAGGGTCGTTGACGCAGCAATGACTGGGCCTCGAAAGGGTGCATCTACACGAGATCTTCTCAACGACGTCTAGTGTGCCGAAATCCATTAAGCCCAGATCGAGATGAACATCAGAACTTACCGAAAAAAAGTCACATCTTACGGCGAACACCGTGTGGGTCTTGAGCGGTGAGAAAAATAGTACCTCTGAGTGACATTCAAGAGGTCGATCCCCATGGGAACAGCATGGTACCCCGGAATCACTCTGGCATCGACCTCCCGGTCCACCGGCTACCGGACGCTGATCAGGACCGACCCTTCGAACGTTGACGGCATCAGAGCCTCGAACCTTCCCAACGGAAACCCTTGCGGGAGCCCCTGCGGGGCGAAACAACGGAAACCCGATCATGAGCGCCATCGCTTGCTTGAGCAAAGCTGTGTAGATGATTGAAGTTTTGGGAAGAGACTTCATGAAACGGAAGCGGCCTCCAGCGAAGTTCTCAAGGGGACGGAGGGGACGGAGGGGACGGAGGGGACGGAGGGGACGGAGGGGACGGAAGGGACGGAGGGGGCGGAGGGGACGGAGGGGACGGAGGGGACGGAGGGGACGGAGGGGACGGAGGGGACGGAGGGGACGG
>NW_003803420.1:113204-166394 GCF_000255335.2 Galendromus occidentalis
ACGAGGGACGAGGGACGAGGGACGAGGGACGAGGGACGAGGGACGAGGGACGAGGGACGGAGGGGACGGGATGTGTCCGAGGTGAGTCCTACGCTGTACGCACTTGACAAGACGTCGGAAGTTCCGATCCCCAATGATGTTCGGTCGGGGGAAGAGGGAGGAGAAACGATTTAGGCAGCCATGTCTCAGCTGATTCAAAGCTGACTCAGGTGGTGAAACTCGACCGAGAGGGATTTTCCCTGACTGCGTTCACTCATATCGACCGAGTGATGGTAGCCTCGCGAGCGATCAGAGCTCGGAACCTCTGTTCCCAGAGCTTCAGCTGAGGGCACTTCGGAGCGTTGAAGGAATGGCAGATTGGAGTGAATGACAGGGCCCTACCAAAGGACAAGGATTTCCCCGGCGATTTTCGGTGAGAAGCGCGTCAGTCCAAACGAGTCCTTTCTCGTCTTACCCAATCTAAGAACAAGTCGCTGGATTTCACGAAAGGTACGGAGGAAGAAGAATGGCCGCGCTGAGAAATTGCCGTCCTGAATTATTCATGATGTTAGCCTCTTACCGGAACAGTCTGTTCTCTGTTTGTCTGTCGACTCCGAGTAGGGCCGGCCGGTTTCGGAGAGAAAGCAGGGAAATCCCAACTGGCGGAGTGGCTTCAGATATCAATTCCACCGACTTGGCACGGTAATTCTTTCCAGGTTCGAGTAACCCTCGACCAACCCTGACAGCCGAGATCACGTCGACGAACGGGCCTTCGCCCCGCAGAGGAGGAGACGGGCTCCTCAAATTTCTGAATAGAAATCGGTACGAGTCATCTCGAAAGCAAGAAGTGGCATTTCCGAGGTGCCGCACGGAGTCGCGAATGAAATGAGCAGGTATTCGATGCGGCGTTTCTACTGTATGAACGAGCCGGACCCTCGTACGACTCCATTACTCTGCTGGGATCACATGAATAATTCGTGTTTGGGCAGGACTTCAATGCTAATTCCATTCTTCTTCTTCTCCTCCTTGGCTTCCTGCAGCGCCGTCGCAGATACCCCACCCCCGTGCGTTGTCGTAACCGTCACAGCCTCGTAGTGGAAAAAGATGTGAGAGAACTCTCTCGCCCTCGATTGAGAAATTCGGAACATCGAGCCCATGATGCCCTCCTTGTACAGGTGGAGTTAAAGCTCCGAAGTCTTCCAAGCTCTATCCGTATGTGCCCCGAGCGATTTTTCTCCCCCGGCATGATTTCAGTTCAAGTTTAAAGGTATATTTCGAGACGGAGATTTCTACGGCGATTGCGTAACCGGAGGAAGAGGGGATCTCGACCCGTTGGTGCTCTCCTCGCAGATAGATGACTTGATAGACCAGCGTAGAGCTCGATATCGTCAATCGACTGGTTTTAAAAGTTCTCGATCCGCTATGGCCGCTCCTATCAACTCCGTAGGGAAGGTGGAACATGCTTCCGCCGGGAACGGAGCAAGCTGATCAGGGAAAACTCGACTACACTTTCCGGAAGAACGAATTTTCTGGCCACAAGGTCACCCCAAGACCAGGTTTCTCTCCCGAGCGAATTGTGGAAGGGAAAAATCCCCCTGCCCGTTTCGTTTTCGCGAAATTGGCTCCCTGTCATCGTGAGCTCTCCATCACTTTCACTTGGGTTCGCTAGGCAATCCGTGCCGGTGGAACTTCCATGCGCAAATCGCTCCGCGAATTCGTCGACTCCTCCACGCTCGATGGCGGACGGACAGGCACCATTGTGCATGTCGTATTGACGTCTGGGTCACCGTCGTGATATTTATACGAAGCGCCACTAAAGCTCAGTCCTTGACTTATTTTCGAAATCTTTGTGATTCCAGATTCTTCCATGGGACATTCCGCTCGACCCAACCTCCACCGTTCCGGGTCGTTGAATTCTTCGACCGCCACGATTCCCATTACACGGCGAGTCATTCGAAGGAGTGATTAGTGAGGCAATCGTTTCCCTGAAATCTAAGCCGTATTATCTGAGCCGGGACCAACCAGCTTCTACTAATTGATGCGTGAGTGCCTTGAGGATACTGAGGACCCCCTACCGGAGCTCAGTTCGAGGAGATCTATCTATATATATAAAAACGTATGTCTGTCCGTCTGTCCGGGGTACCCTATAGACTCGAAAACGGCTGAACCGATCGTCGTGAAAATTTAGGAGCGTGTTCTGGGGGATATAGCGGTGGTTATAGGGGGTCTGTTCTCCGATGCGATGAGTCCTTCGACCTTAAAAAAAATATTTGAGTGCCCCACCCACGAAAATACGAAAACTCGGAAAAAAATTAAAAAATCGGAAATTCGCAAAATTCACAAACGCCTGAACCGATCGCCGCAAAAATTTAGGGGTGGGTTCTCGGGAGCTTCAAGAGGGTCATATGAGAGTCGTCGTTCTCATGTGATGGGTTCTTCCTGAATAAAAAATTATTTGAATGACTCACCGAGAATCAAAGATTTCATCAATGGGAAGACGGGAATTTGTAGGACCTTCAACGGCTGGACCAATATGAGGGGGCAGATTCTCGGCAGCTCCTAAGAAGGCTATCGGGGGTTGCCGTCATCATTGGCCTCTGTCTCTCCACTAATGAATCTCGCTGAAAATTGCTGTAGCCTTGAAGGGTATAGATTTTCCGGAGAACAGATGGAATGAAAGCGAGGGTACGGGAAAGTGATTTTCCGTACTTTCCCGTACCCTTAAAGGGGGTACGGGGAAGCGGGGACACGGGGGAGTGGGGAGACGGGAAGTAGGGAAACGGGAACGTGGGGAAACGGGAACGTGGGGGAACGGGAAAGTGGGGAAACGGGAGATTGGGGAAACGGGAAAGTGGGGAAACGGGAAAGTGGGGAAACGGGAAAGCGGGGAAAGCGGGGAAACGGGACGCGCACCCAGAGCACGCGCGACCAAAGCAAGCGCACCCGGAGCCAGCGCACTCGGAGCTAGCGCATGTGTAGTGAGCCTAGCGATACCGAGTCGCCGCGAAGCGGCGACCCGGAGCGTTACTGATCTATAAATTTCCGATGCTCGCCTCTCGCTCACGTATCTCGGATCCAACGGAAGGATCCGCCCGATCCTTCAATCCTAGGTCTTTTCTGCTACTCCCGCAACCTCCTGGATCTCTCGTCCTTCAGGAAAGATGGAGCGATGACTTCAGAAATCTCTCCGAGACTTATTCAGTCCTGCAGCGGTTGGGCCATCCCCCCACCTCGCCTGCTGGCGTTGACGGAAATGTCAAGGGCCTCCATCGCAGCAACCCTGGGCATTTCGAGTTATAGATTGTGTCCCGACGCTGATCGCCATCATCCTTTCCTCGACGCGGGAGGGACCGCCTCCCCGGGAATGGTGTCCTAATGGAGCACCTGACCCTAGAGGTCTCCGGGGAACACATCGGTCAACCGGGGTTCTGGGATTCAAGGGTTCTTCTACCGTAATCCTTTTTGCGCGGCATTTTCTCTCGGCTCCCTCGACCGTGGGGATGTAACGGAGTTACGCCATAGATCAAAGCTATCCGTAACTCAATAACGGTGAGAGATGGTCGGTCAGGTCAGACATAACCTGACCGAGGAAACAAGAGCGATGAGAAGGGAGAAGCTATCTTTCTTTTTTTTGCGACGATGCCTCTCTACGCCCACGGCCGCT
The DNA here is from genome assembly GCF_000255335.2 of Galendromus occidentalis. Taxonomy (NCBI): domain Eukaryota; kingdom Metazoa; phylum Arthropoda; class Arachnida; order Mesostigmata; family Phytoseiidae; genus Galendromus; species Galendromus occidentalis. Next base: position 116,848 of record NW_003803420.1, read on the forward strand.
GCTGATCAAAGCATTCCACGAGACGCTGACAGTCAGTGAGTCAGACGCACTTTTTGCCGAAGTCACCCCCCCCCCCATCCCAGTTTCTCCCCGCCGACCCGCTGCCCGGTTCCAGATGCTCAGCGATGAGCGACGACTGCCATTCAGGATCAATACGACGCCGACGCGACGATGGAAACTTCAGTCACGTTCTGGATTTGAAGTCGTTGCTCTTCCGTTCGGTGCTTCAGCGTCGGGACTCCGCCGATATGGTTGTCAAGTGGAGAGAGTCTGTCGATTGCTCTCCGAATTGGATCTCCATTACTCAAGAAGCCTTTCTAATAATTCCGAGAACCAGTGAAGACCGATCTACACTTGGCCGCAGTTGAAATGGCTGCCGCGTCGGCTGGAGTCATCTGTAGCTCACTTGATGAACGCGCCAGAAGTCAATCAGAGGTCGGGACAAATTATCGAATGCGAGGTCGTGAACTAATAACTCCACGGCTCCGAGAACAGGCAAAGCCGCTCCGTTGGCCGGGGCTGCTCGCTGCGAAATGAGGATGGAAGGGACGGCAATGCAATTTCACTAATGGTTGTCGAGATTTTAATTATTGTTGGTCGTCTACACAAAGTTTCTGTTGGAGCGCTCACGTCTGTTCCACGAACGTTATCCATCTGATCATCTACTGCATAGCATGCTCTCGGCCTCTGTCAGTCAGTCACTCAGGGAGGGAGCGCGTTCGTATGGCATCTCTTCAGCGACAAAGCAGAAGCTTTTACGGGCTGTTTAGTGTTATCGTAAATCGTAGCAGCGTTGGCAGCTGTGGTCGTCGACGTCACCGTGCGGTCGCAACGTCAGCATCGCCACAACGATGACAGCGAGTCGCAGACCAAGGCTACGCATTCCCTGCCCGGAGCCTCCGGACCATGAATCGCCGACGAAATCCGGGAAAACACTCAGCGAAGGCTATGGGTGGGAATTGATCGCGCGCTTTCAGACTTCTCCGTGGAAAGGCCGGAGATGGTGGATCATCGGATCATCCCCATTATCACGGCTCGGCGTATATTCTGGGGGATCCTCTCAAAGGATGCACCTGACGGATAGGAGAGAACGAATCTCTGCCAGCTCACGCGTTCTATCCTCCACAGAACGGGGGCAGCCCGATCGATGCCGATGCCCGCAGCTGCCCAATGTGGCTGTGCACAGCCTGTGAAGTTCCGCGGCATCAGCGAACCTTCCGCAAATTCCCTCAATCGGACGGCTCTGCGCACTCTGAGGGAAAGATACAACTTTCCCTCCATCGTCCAGCGACCGGGGTTCAGCCTTGCCATTGATCGTGAGCCCGCCTCATATCGAGATTCCCGTCCTCTCAGAAGCTCCCTCAGACAGATACCTGGAGGCTGCGATTCCGTTCGCACGTTGAGAGTCGTATGCGTCTTCTAATCGTATACCTGCGCGGCGTAGGAACACCTGGAAACCCCTTCGATTAGGTCCTGGATGCCCCAAGCTCAGGAATCTGTATAGAGTATAGCATGGATGCATTTCAGGTGTCCCAGGGAGGACTCTATGTGCTCGGAGTTTTGCTCGGAACAATGGCGTAAGACGGTGGAGGAAGAAAAAGACGGGGCGAAGTGAGTTTTGAGCGCCGTCATGTCAGGAACACGTGCGTCATCCGTCACAAGGCTCGTGCTTTATCTCAACCAAGTTGAAGCGTCGAATAACTTTCGGGGAGACGCCGAGCCACCTCAGATAAAAGTAAAACCGTTTTGAAAGTCGTTAGGAAAAACTTGCTATTTTGCAAGCCTGCCGCGGACTCTATCCTTCCTGACGGGAGTCCCACCTGGACTCGGTCGGGCGCGACTTTTGATTGTGGGGTGAAACTCGGAAAGTAATGAGAACTCTCCGGAGAGCGCATTTTCTCTTGATACCGATCAGCCCTCATAGGTTTCCTTACGGACGGGCCGACGATCCAACACGAGGAGCATCGATGCTTACGTCTTTTCTTGGCATTCGGAACACAGGATATCATCCGAGGATTTTCTTCCCGGAAGGTATTCACGAGCCTGCAGGAGCCCGCGAGGAGACTGTCTCCCTCGTGAGCCAGAATAGCAAGCTTCTCAAAGTCACATCCGATGCAGCGGGCGTGTCTGGAATATGCGTTGTTACTACAGCACAAATAGCGGAGGCTGAAAGCAATAAAAAGTGCATTTCGTGCACGACGACGCTCTACAACACACGAACGAGGGTATCCTGGGTGGAGCTTTCAGCCCGTTGCACTAGCGTCAGAAGCAACAATAAAATTACGTGAACAACAAATCCCACGTCCGCGGGAGGATGCTGCGGCGGGCCTCGCCAATGCCGACACCTAGTTTGTTTGTGTGACAAGTCGAGATTGTCGATTTCATTCCTTTGCGGATGATTGACGTGGTGGATGCAGCGCCGAACTGCGAGAACGAGCGTCGGAATTCGGCTGGCGAACTTCGACCAATCATCATTCCTCACTCTATCGGATCGATTTCGACCGAATCTTGACTCTTCTGTCCGATTGCAAGTCGTCTACCCCGTTTTGCTCCCCCGATCGGCCTCCGCATGAATATGCAGACGGGGTGATCATTATCGAATTCTAAACACGTCTCCCGGTCGAATGATCGGGAAACTTTCGCGGGAGAAGAGTTTTCGGGAATCTCTCGAGATTCGCAGCCCAGCGACCTGCAGCGCGGTAATCTTGGGAACTCGAAGTCTCCAAGCTACCAATGCGATGACGCGGTGGTAAAATTGAGATTATTTCTGTTTGCCGCCCTCGCATCCAAGAGAAGCGGTCGAGCGGATTGAGAGGATTCTCTCGCAGAGCGAGCCATCTTTCCGATTCGAGACGGGGAAAGTCGTTCGTCCATCACTCGAGCATCTCCCCGGGAGCATCGGATCGTTCGCAGTCGCGCGCGGCCTGCGCCTCGCATCAAGTGACGCCCGCAGTGCAGTTCCCGAGCGAAAGTTCTGGGACAATGCGCAAAAATTTGCTCGGCACTCGACGGCTGTACGGAGCCGATCCGGTCGACCCTCGGCTCGAACGAGTGTCGAACAAGATTCCTGACGGAGAGAGGGACAAAAAATAGTGGGGAACCGTGGGGCATCGCTCGTCGACGCCGCGGCCTGTCCACACGTGAACTACAAGCGAGGGAGAGTCGCTTCACTGAGCGTCTGAGAACACGGCGGCACACGGCTCGCTGTCGGCAGAAGAGGCAGGCGGGTGGCTGGCTGGCGGGTGAACGAGAGGCGTATTAACGAATAATTGACAAGCCATGAGATCAAGCCGGGTGCATTATGCAGCACGGTAAGTGCAAAGCGTGCGTCGCAACGTGCAAAGAAACCATCAGCCAACAGCCGGTTTTGAATAGCAACGAACTGTTTCCCTCTTCGACAAACCATAGCTTGTTCGAGGAGCGAGCGAGCAACGAGCCACACGAGTGTGCTGCCGAGCAAGGGGAGCAGCGGACCTCGCTAGTCTCGCGATTCCCGATGAGAGCAGAGCGACGGCTCGAGTAGCACGGAGCGATACCGTAATTCCTCCCCCTGGAACTTCCGAGAGTCGATCTCGACCCTCCTTCCACATTTGCGTTTGGAATCATCTTCGCGCGCTTGGAAATTGCTCGTCCGTTGACCCCGGATCTGCGGGAACGAGAGCTCTCAAAAAATTACAGACAAGGACCCAGGCGTGTTAATTAACAGCGAGTGCTCCGAAAAGCTGCCCTGGGCATCTGCGTCCGTTCCGCGCCGAAGAGTCTCAAGATTGATCAAAGCTCAGTCCTCCACTCTCGGCTAAGCTCTTCTCCATGGAACCTCCAGTTATGGCTCTTACTCGAGTTGAGCGAGTGTTGCGAATTACTTTGATGTTTGCGAGCAGTTCATGGTAGCGGCACTCATTTCTTTCTAAGACGATCTGACCCATCTCGGTCGGTCACGGGAGCTCCGATAGGAGTCGACGACTCGTGGCGCTTCGTGGAATCGTGAGCTCTGAGCGGAGTCTCCATGAGCTTAAACGTTGAATCTCGATAACAGGAGGGCCATCCACTCGATTCCTCCCCACAGTCAAGGGGGGAGCAGACGGGAAGGGGTGTGGGGTTGAACCCATTGCTGCCCCAATCCGTTTGAGACTGCCCGTCAGCATCAGTGCAAGATCTCGGCGAGATTTAGCGGCTCATCCATGGATTACTCGACCCTTTGAGAAGCGGAGTAGCGTGGTGCTGACATCGTCATTTCCGCGGATCGAATCGATATCAAGCTCGGCGTTGGGAAATTGTGAGTCAGCTCTCATGAATATGGGATAAAACGTTGCGGTGACGTATTGGGATGACTCGGCGGGGCCCGAGAAGATGGGTCGTTGCGAAGAGATGGGCGACCGGGTACCGAAAACGGCTGCGGCGTCAACGTCAAAGCTCTTATTGTGCAGTGGGGCAAAACTATCACGGCTGGTCTCTTCCGATCGATTCATCCATCGTTCTATCCATCCAATCGTCGAGCAGAAGCAGGCCAGTCAGCCACGATATCAGATTCCGGTGCTCCTCTCCGACGACTGCTTCTCCTGTATCCTCGCTCCTTGCGACCGAAATCGACGATCGCTCAGACGCCAAAAGGACGCCGGCTGATCCATCAGGTGTGCAGTGGGCCTCAACACCAAGCTTCAGCTCTCGCGACCGGCCGACCGCTTGGCTGGGCGCGGCCTTGAGTGGCCGGACAGGTCCGCAATTATTGCTCCTTAATCGTTACTGACAATCGTCGTATCTGTGGTTCGGAGCACTCAGAGTGTTCAGCGGATTCCTCCGCCGGACTGACGTTCGATAGAGGATCTCGGTACTGCGAACCCCACTCCGGGATGTGCAATAGGAGATGAGCGTCGCAATATGAGTGAATGGGACGAGGGAGGGAAACGTGATGTCGACGTTTTCCTCCGACGCGAGAAGGCCCCCGGAGGACTCAAATTGGAGTCGAATTGAGCAAACGCAGCCGCGGTTTTCCGACTCCGCCACGGGAATGGCTCCGTCGTCATGATCTAACTACCTGCCTGGAAGCTTCGCCTAACGAGTCCCGCTACATTTGGAGAGCTCCAGATGAGTATATCAGCAACGCCTGCCTGCCCATCCGACTGCTCGCCTGGCTGCCGTTGCGAACCGTCTCTTCGCTCGCATCCGAAGCCCTAAGCTCTCGAATTATTTTCTGCCCTGCTTCTGACTCACTTCCAAGGTTCGCGCCGCAATCGGATGATTCTTGGAGACCAACGATTCGCAGTCGCGGACCTCCATGACGTTTGAGTTTTATACGCCGACCGGGCTTATGGATTGTGAACGAAGTCTTTCTTGGACCCGGAGCGATGCGCCATAACATTCTGCAGGCTTGCTCAGGCTTCGGAATCCTCCTCGACTTATCCGCAGCTTTATCCGGGCAACTGTTGTTTACGTCTCGCGAGCGAATGAGAACTGCGCTCATAGGCTCATCGATGACGGCCTTGGGTACATCCAAAGGTAAAAAATCCCGACCGCAGGATGCAGGACCCGTGTCTTTCTATTAGCACAAAAATCAACACACTCCATGAATCATCGTTTGGGTTAACCTAATCCCTGACATCACAATCCCTTTGGCTAGTCTTTCGTAACAAATGGATTGGAGCTAAAAACGTCGCTCCTGCTTATTGGATCGAGAGTGTACGGGCCACTGAAGGGACGCCGACGTGTCAGAGTTGATCAGGACGCATTCAGCCTCCGAGACGCTAGACCGCCTCGAAAGGAATCGCGCTCGCGGACGCTTCGCGGGCAAGAGTCATGCTGAACATTACGGTAGGATCCCGGCCAAGCTCGCTGGAATGGAGGCCGACGCAGATCGGTCAGTTTGGCTCATCGTAGGTCCCTTCCGAGGATGAGCTCCGAGTTCTCACGACTCGAGACGAGCGTCCCAACTCAGCTCTGACGGTGGCGAATATTCAGCCTTCTGATCAGGTCCATGAGAGGCCCTTGATTCTGAATTTAGTGTCGACCCCGAGTGGGATCCATCGAGTCCACCTCAGTCGAGACTTACCGGTCTGAGTGCGATCCTGAGAGCTCTCAGCCACGTCCCTTCCATTGGAATATCCATCGCCGTCCCACATCGTTTTGCGACAGGAGCGTATCCAAGGATAATTTCGGGAGCATGGAGTTGGTTTTTCACGTGGCTAATATCTACTCGGTATGACGACATCCTCCTATTCTTCGAAACCGAGAACAACAGTCCTGGAGGAGGCTAAAGCCATACCGCCCTACCAGCCCCGCGATGGGGAGTCCCCAATGAGGAGGCCACTGCTCCCAGAATGGAAGCTTGTCGAACATACAACTCACCACTTGACGAAGGGAGCAACCGCTTCTCGCGGGCTGTGAACGTAGGTCTAAACAGCTTGCTGAGAAACTCGAGAAGGGGAGTCGTGCGTGTGTGTCTTGATTTCGAGTGAGGATCCAGAGCATGATGAATAATTCATGAACATACCGCATGGCCCCGAATTGGTTAGATGAACGAACATGAGCTCAGCAATGACTTCCCACTCCTGGTCCTCGAAGACTCTTCCCGTCACTCCTCTCTCTCCGCTCCAGTCGTCGTCGTCGCCTCCGTTCCCGACTGCCAAGAGGTGCAAAAGCTGAGTCTCACCAGCCGGGAAATCATTATATCAGCTTACTTCCGCCACAGCCGCGATTCCCTGGCCTTTGATCGGCGGCTCGGAACGATGCAGGTAGAGAGTGAATTCCGCAATCCAGTCGGCAGAGACATCAATCGACGATACATACGACGTGAATGAGCCTCAGGTCTCTGACAGGTTTGCCCTGCTTTTCTGAGTTCGGGTCGGAAAAAACGCTCTCGCGAAAACGTGAGGCTTTCGCACGAACCGCAAGGAATCGTTCACAGGCGATTCGTATCAGTCCACCATATACGGAGGCTTCCGACTTCTACGAAATTTTCGATGAAAGTCCCAACTCGGGTCTACACTGCTCGAATCAGAAGTGTTCTGGGGTGATTGTTGTCAGCTACGATCAAAACGATTGAGCAAGACGGGGACGAAACGAACAGCTCAGCTTCGAACAGGAGCTTTGCTTGGATGAGCGGGAGTATCGGCGCAAAGGACGAGGAACGCGAAGAAATAGAGAACTTTCGGGGCAGTTGTCCTAACAAGCGATCTGAGGAACGCGGAGCGTCCACTGCGTCACTGGTCGGGAGGTCAAGTGTTGAAGTCTCCTCGCAATCAACGCTCTCGAAGGACTCTGTAGGTCACGTTCCGGCGCGGGTTCAATATTCTCTGAGAGTTCAAGGAGAGAATTCATTGACTCTGATTCGAGAGCTGTGTCTCTGAGCATCCGCAAAGCGGAAAAGCCCTCCATCCGAATGTGGTTGTGTTTTATCCCGACGGTGCTTATTTGGCCCATCCATCAGTACGATGCGAACTGATTTCACACCGATGCGGAGATTGCGATCGACCATCGGGTAAGCGGTGAACGTGGCTGTCCAACTCGGCGGTCGGCCGACCGTTGTGATGATCACGCGGGTGGATGGGCGGGCGGTGTCGGTCAGTCAATCGTTCGACCCGGTCTCGCTACGACATATCATCCTGCGCGGCTTCCTGATATCTACTTATCTACCATCTCTATCGGGCAGTTTCCGGAAGCGGAAATTGGCGGCTTAATCAGAATCTGGCCACGAAGATAGTGTTGAAACCGTGGTCCCAAACGCGATGGGAGTATCCTCCTGCACTCGGCGCGGCGATGGGGCGTGACGAGAACCGTTGAGTTGCTTCGCCAGGAACCGGATTTGCGAAATTACATTATCTGAATAATAACACCGTATTCTCGAAAATAATCTACCGAGATTTATGAGCACATGCCGCCGGGGCAAGCGGCTGGGTAATGTACAGGCGAGCTCTGATATCCTTCAAGGGTCCAGCCCGGCACGCTCACTCGTGTCCTTTGCGTCAAGCGCTCTCGCCGATAGTTCCACGTTGCGCTCATGGAACCATGAACGTCGAATGAGGACTGAGGAATCTCACTTATCGACATGGCCAGCGAATGATTTTCGCCGATCCCCTAAAATATCTTCGCGACAACCTCTAATTTCAAGGGACAGCTCCCGAGCCTCGCCTTTGATCAAAATCGAATAGCTGGCAGCGCGGCGACGTCACTAGCAGCGGATTCTGCGGCTGCGTCGAAGCTCAACCTAAACGCAACCTTGAAGTCACCTGTTCATGTTCTAGCTCAGCTCGAGCGTGTCGGAACTCTGTGCTCCGGAGTAGGGTCGGAGCTTTTCACGTCACGTTTGAACGTAGCCGCCGGCAAAACGCAATCCAGCCTCTGCCGCACACCCCGCCCAGCTCGTGCCCTCACCCGGAATCGCACTCTGCTCACATCCAGACGAGGAAGATGAAAATAGAGAGAACAAAAAAATAGAGGAGAAGGGAGATTCGCCGCAGCGGCAAATCAATATAACGCTCTTCTGCTTTCCTTTGTCGCTATCCTTTGGTCTTCTTTTGGCCTTTTTTATATGAGAAATGCACTTCGATTCCCATGGGTAGAAAACGCTCCACGAGAACATGAAAGGCGTCTTGGCAACGAAGGGAATCCACTTTCCTTGATGGGTCCGGTTTGTGTGCATACACCATATCCCCTATGTGTGAGTCCGAATTTTCATTTGCCCACGCTTCACAATACCAACTGACCATAATATTATAGATAAGGACTCTCACGGTGGAGTCTTCCGCACGCATGGGTAGACTTCGAATCGAGAGCATACCGGTAAGCACCCCGGGCCTGGAGAAAGAGCGGGCACGAGGTCAACCACTGACGTAATAAGGGTTCTGTCAGAGGACCAAATTGCGCATAGATCCCCGACTGCGCGCTGCGAATGCCTCCCCCGACCCGCGTCCATGTCCCCTTACGCTGGTTATTGATCACCTCCGATTAGCAGAGCTCCTGTTCTGCGTACCCAGAGCATGGGGTCCATGCCTCTGTTCAAGTAATCGCGGAGATGAGAGGAAAAACTTTGCCTAATCCTATCGCTCGGTTTGTGATAGTATTCCTCCGAGTAATCATCCGGTGCTGAGGAAACTGCGAGGAATTTCTGCCGGACGAGGGCCCATCCAATGGTCACGGAACCTGATCCCTCTGTGAAATCTTTTCGAATCGTAAATTTCGAATCGAGAATATGTACTGGAATGAGTTCTCAGCTACGGGACTTCCTTTGCGAGCGTTCACAACCATGCGATTTATGAGCCAGCCATCTCGCCGCAACAAAAACAGTACTCATCCAAAGGAGCCCTCTTCTGCAATATTCGTTCTACTCAGGATGCCGGGTCAGCTCCTCCTCATTTATCCGTCAAGTGAATATTCCTACTCCCTGCTCTCGCGTGTAGGCCTGGCAGTGAGAATGACTCGATGAGTGTGATACACTCGTTCTACTGCGAGATTCCTGTGGGTTCCCTGAGATTCATGGAAGGATCGAATGTATTGAGTAGGCCTCCAGCCGAGTTCCAGCGAACTGGGCCCGACGGGCAACGACTTCAGTTCTGAACGATCAGCTGACCGATCCAATTACCCATTTTCATCAAGAACAAGAGACTCTGCGGCAACAGTCGATAGACGTAGTGACGCCGGCAGGCAATTACAATCGCTGAACAACTGCGATATGTGGTAAACGTAGGATCTCGGCATCGATTCTCAACAATTCTACGGTCGATTTAGCTCCGTGCATGGAAATTAAACTCCGTAGGTACGGACATGTCGGGTTCCTCGGCGGATCCGGTTTGCGGCTAGGCTATCCGACGAAAATCATTCTCGATGTTGGAATCGCTTCCGTCCAAACGATCGGCTCAATTCCGATTGACGCATTGGAACTTGAAACAGGTAATGCGGATTCGCTCTGATCCCGTCTTGTTCAAAGGGCTCAAAGAGGCTTCGACGCACTTAGAGCCGTTCTCTCAATTTTCTATCGGAGTCCTGATTGCTGGATGTGAGGAGAGTGATTGTTTTCCATTTCGTTCCCTTGCAACCGCTACCGGAGTCGCTCCGGATCGATTCTGCCGGATCGGAAAGCTCGCCCGTACACACTGGAGCCGGCTCTATTCAGCCTAGTGCTCATATTTCTCCCTCCGGTTCTCTAGCGCTTCCTCTCAAATCTTCCAATCTGCTGAGAGCGCGCGGCCGGCTGGTATTGCCGCTCCGAATTCCCATTCCTTCGTCCCGGCAGAAGTTTAATTGTTCGCTGTGCTGAACGACGCAGAGTCCGAACCGGAGCCGTGAAAGTCTGCGGAAAGGGCCCGGTTTCACGACTTCCGCAGAGCTCGAGAGAAACCGACAAAAATTCTATCGACGTCTTCCACTTACACGTATGCGCAGTAGAGCTGCGAAAGAACGGACCTGCTGCGTCAAAAAGCCTGCGGACGATGAAAACCGCCGACTTGAAGGCTCAGATTTTATCGTACGCGAGCAGGCTCTGAGTTGCTGGACCAAAAACGGAGAATTATAATTCCCTCGGCCGTGGAGACGTCGGCCCATGACAGCGGATTCAGGAAGAGGATATGGAAAAAAAGCCTGCCTGAAACACGGAGTCGAGTTCTTTGTTCAAGAGCGACGAATAAAAAGTTTCCCTCCTTTTCCCGCGGTCCTTCCGCCCTCGCTCTCCCTCTCTAAGTAGACGCGCGGTCGGGCATGCGAGTGACGGACCTACCGAGGGTTGAATACATGGAAACATGACACGCCCAGCCCAGTTATGAGCCGGAAATGATCTGTACCTCACAAGGGACGAACTACAGAGCCGACCGACGTAGGCGACGACGACGTCGGACCCGGCATCGACGATGACAACCACCCCGATTCCCATTCTGCAAGCACCATCAGGAAGAGCCTGTTTGAGCCCATAAACTATTGGAGGCCGGTTATGAGATTATTCAGCTCGGCCTCATTTCCGCGCAACAGATAAATCATTTCCCGCTCAAACATCAGACTCCCGAGCCCATAGAGCGTGACTGATTTCGGCTTCGCTCGTAAGCGGATGAATCGCTAAGCGTGCTCATATCGAATGTATACCACCGTATAAATCGAAGCTATCTCCTCACTCATTGTTTTCTTTCCGCTTTGGAGACGATCGAACAATGGCGCGATTGAGACCCGAACCCCTATTCCAATTGGATCCCTGGGCAAGAGCATCCGCTCCGCTTGTCCCGGAAGTTTTTCCATCTGACCGTATTTCTTCACGGCGACGCCGAACCCTAAGCCGTCGGGTTGACGACGTGTCGGGCTGCAGCTCTCAGAGACATAAGACTGTCGTAGTTCAGTCAGTGGGTGACTGCATGTAGGCACGACGAACAAGTGCAGCGGTAACAACAGCTGTAGCTGACTGAAAAGTCTATGCCGGCGCCCGCCGCTACCGTCGTTCGGTGCCGTAAATCGAGACCACGTCGGCGGAAGCGAGCGTCGACCGTTCCGAGTACCAATAGTCGCGCCAGCGGGCTGAAGGAACACAGACCCACGAGGCGGAAGACACAGCTGGCAGCGATGACCACATCTGAAAAGTTTGTAGCGCAGATCGCGCCAGGTTTGCTCCCTCCGCTTCGCCTTCCACTTTTCATCGTTTTATGCCGGCCTGACCCTGCGAAGATCAAGCGAGCCATCGTCGAGACCCAGCTCCGCTCTCTATCCTATTAGACGAGTCATCTCTCGGTCCTTTCCAATCTATGAACGCGTCGGAGCTGTCCTTGTGAGTCGCTCGAAGGCATTTCCGGTCAGCAAGCATCAAACATAGCCTCTTCCACCACAACAATGGTTTGTGTGGTCGTACCGACAGCGGGGAGGGGCCCGGGTGCGAAGCGCTTTCGGGAACGGGGAAAAAGATGAGGAGGAACCATAACCAACAACGCGGTATAATATCAGCCAAGTAATAAGCGATGGTGGTGGAAGCCGCCGCAGCGGTGGCGGCTCAGTTCCTCCCCTCACTTCCAGGCCTAGTGTCTGGCTCACATCTCTGAATGGGCCGCGGCTGTCTTCTGCTACCGCCGCCCCGGGCACAGGGCATGCATGAGCTTACAAATAACGTCAGCAGACATCGATCACTGTCACCCACCGATGCAGCCAGCGACCAGCGGCGGCGGCGGCGATGCAAACAACCGGCCAGTCACCGAAGCGGCGGATAAACGGAAAGACCGAGCTACAAATATGCGGCATTATTGGAGCTCTGACGCTCTGGAAACGCGGCGCACGTCCGAAAGAGCGAAAAACAGAGTTCGTTCCAGGTAATGAAGATTGAATAGCATCATGGAGCCATCAGCTCGATGGAGTCGTTCACTACGCCTGTCGCCTGGGTGCGGATATTCCTCCCTACGGATCTCGTCCCAGTCAGTCGTGTGTGTGTGTGCGTGTGACAGAGCGGGAATACAAAGAGGGGGTCATCAGCGTCGCAACGACATCGAACTCATTTTGGCAGCTGTGTTTCCGATGCGGATTTCTCTCCGGTTGCAGCTGATTTGCGCCCGATGCACCGCGTAAAGTATTCACGGACTGTCACTCCGATACCACGCGCTGTCACCTCCGAGGGAGAATTTCTTTCTTCGCACCCTCTGATTAAGTCCGGCCCTCCGCTGGGAAGGGAGAGGGGGGGGGAATTTGATGCTCGCGATGGTTTCGCCGTTGAGGGGGGAATTGCCGCTATCACTTTAGTTGTGGGCTACGCGTCATCCGCGTTCCAAGAAGAATCCATCCGGCAGGTATCCTAGTCCAGCGATCAGCTCCGTAGCGGAATACGGTCCATTGTGCTCCACTTCGCGACGGGGGCCATAGCCCCCGGGGAGGGAGCGAGGCAATCGCATCAGGATCCTCAGGACGAACATGATTGTGAGCGGAGGTGAGACAGGTGCGTCCCTGTGTAGGTCGATCGATCTCATAACACTATTAAGGCTCCCATAAAGTGTGGGCCTAATTGCTAGAAAATAGGGAACTTTGCTCCCATGGGTCGAGAAGGGCTTCTATGGCCGCGGGCGGGAATTAAGTAACGTCGAGAGCTCACCGCCGCCGCTATGTCGAGCTCATATTGGTAAGCATATTAAGCACGCACCCTGTTGCCAATGACAGGCTAACTAGCTCGTCAGCACATCGACTCATGCCAATCAAGAGCACATTGAAAACTTTCGACGGAGACAATGGAAGGTCAGCATTTGTCGAATCGATGGAGGAACGATAGGAGCCGAATCAGGCCCGAGCGAGTGTTCACAAGTAGGGTTAAGAGTCGGGGACATCACACTCCGTCTCCTCTCGGTCTGAGTCCCCGCTCTGTGGATCGCGCGCCGCCTCAAGACACAGAGAGCACGTGCTCAAACCGTGTTCAGCCTATTCTGAAAGAAAGAAGAAGATGAAGGCCCGACGCAACGCATGTTTCTCCAGATGTGGGACAGCAAAGCGAATTCGGTGCACGTCGGGAGACGGACGAGTGGAACATGGACGCTTTGAGAGATAGGGTGGCTCGATGGGCGGCTTGCCGACGGGGTAGAAATGTGGCCCGACGTCGACGACACCCTCGAGCAAGCCCGTCCAAACACTCGGCGCACATGTAGGCTTGAAGCCTCCCGAGACGAGATCCGCACTCAGCGATTGATGCCAAGTCAGAATGAATATAAAATGTTTTCTTCGTCCATCAGATTGCCGAAAGGGGCAGACACCCGAACCAGAACCGGGGGGGTGGTTCGATGTTTCCTATCCAGGAAACGATTTTCTGCTTCGAATATACAGCTGCTAGTGTGGTGGTCCGGGGCTACTGCCGAATATTGCACACAAAGGACCACCGAGCCCTGCATTGTTTCCGAATGTTGTTCGCGCGGCAGTTTCTCGAGATCGACTGGCTATCTGCATGTGTCAATACACACATCGCTCGGATGCCTTGTTTCCTCCATTTGATTGCGGGAGAACCGGAACTGACTCACCGGACTCACATCGACCAGCAGTGGGCTTCCCAACCCGTGAATCAGCTGGCTAGCTAGCTTGGCTCCTCGTTGGTCGGTCTTTCAGCTCCGTTTCGGCTGGTCGCTCGCTCTCGCAGTCGATCGGCACCACTGTTGATGTGTTTGTGCCAAGTGGGCTGGCAGACGGGCGGGCGGGCAGGAGGGCTCGTCGAGGAAAGGCTCAATGGTTACAATACGGAAATCGAGTCGATCAGACCCCGGCGGAGCGGGGGCAATGGAATGAAAGAGACCATTAGTGTTAACGGAGTTTGCTTTTGCCTCCACAGATCGAACAAGAGAACACGAACGAGGGATTCAACAACGAAACGATAATTTACTCTTGAGGGACGACTTACGTGGCTTTTCGGCGACTACTTGGCCGACCTTGGAGTTGGTGAGTACAGCGTTGTGATCGTGCCGAGGCCGACGGTGGAACAGCATGCGGACGCGATCACTCAGATCGTTTTTCTCGTTGCCGAGTCAATTGCTTATCGGTATTTTGTACTTCCCCGACGAGAGCCTCGAAGATCGCCGATCGAACCCCGCGCACCTGATCGCGTCAGCGCGGAACTCGCTTCCACGGATCATCATAAGGAAGCCCAGCCGACGCTTATTATTATTGAATAATACTTACCGGGACGCCACGCGTGTGTTCCCAGCCCTGATATGCGGTGATTGATGGGAGGAATAAACGCGCTCATGAGGGAAGTACCTGGGAGACGACCGCTCAGCCATAGCTTTCCGGTGTATGAGCTGCCCGAGGAGCATGTCATTCTTTTTTTTCCTCTGAGCTTGCTTCCAGGGTGGTGATGCCATGGGAACTCGCTCGCTTGCCGTCGCTCCACCCAAGAGACCGTATTGCAAGACGAGAGAAAGGAACCGGAATTCGCTACCTCAACCATGAGCCAGGCGGCCACGGCAAGCCCGGAAAGCAGTCGCCGTGCGGAGGCCCGGCGGTTTTCCCCCGAACGCGGCCCGAGCGAACGGCAAACCTGGCCTTACTGATTCTCGATAAGCAGAGGCCAGTTTCGTAATATATTTTTATTAATAATCTCTCAAGAGAATTCCGCCCGCTTTCTCTCCGTTCGTCTGCTGCTGATATTACTCGACGCCAGCGAGTGGCTGGGCGGCCGACTAGATCGGGGGCGGGGAACGATCTCGCGCGCGCGGACGCGCTCGTTCACCGCCTGGCTGAGAGCGACGCCGGTGCCGTCGGAGCCGAGCCTGGCTGCCTCCTTTTCCCGCTGGCTCGCCTGCGCGCCCGTTCCTCCGCCGATATCTGTTCTCTCTGATAGGAGCTAAAGGCCTTCGGGGAGTTTGGCAGCGTAATTTAATTCGTTCAACGTGTTTTGCACGGAGCAAGCTGTCATCACACTCGAATGACTGAGTGACGGAAGAGTGCGTGCTCGTTCGCCCTCGCCCCCTTATAGAGGGACAAGTCCCTCAGTGCCGCTGAAAGATCAGCCTGAAGACCTCCGTACCTCGGCTGCTGCTCCGCACCGGCCGTCGTCCCGAGAAGCTCTTCCTTATAATCTCCGACATTTTCTTCGGCTCACATTCCGCTCGCATCAATTAGCATTCCTCGTCCCCTTGATTGAACGTCCAATGGCGATCAATTCTTGGACTTAATCAGGACATATCAGGAAAAAGCATTTCCGGGGAGCCAGCGCGGATGCTTTTGCTCGTCACTATCGATTTCGCTGTTTTTTTTCGAAGTGAGCGCTGAAGTACGACAGAAGTGGTCGTCAGCTACAAAGCGGAGCCCCGAATCTCTTCGCTTCCGATCAAAAGTAAAGCGCAACGCTCGGTGGTCGGATGTCGGCGGAATGCACCCGGAATGCGACATGTTCAAGGTAAGCCTATTCGCACGATGCAGAAAGTTGCTGCAACTCTGAGGAATGAACATGAGTAGGAATACGATCTCGGGGAATGGACCGTTCTATCAGTTGGACAGGCTTCCGCCGTAGCTGTGTTCGCCTCGCTCCTCTCGGAAATAATGTACGAGCACGCACCCTATAGGGCGAGCGCCCGCATCAGAGGCCTGAAGGGGCTAGAAAGCCGAGCCCGAACGTACTGTTCCACACCGGCGACAATATTCGGGCATGAGCTCCAGGTTCGGGGAGGGGACTCCATTCGGAATCCCTTCTGTTTGCGCAGGGGACAGGGGGAGAATTCGGAATAGGGGTGGTTCGGGAGAGAGATTACGAGAGGAACGCTCGTTCACAGAGAGACTAAACAACTAAATTACAAGACTGTTCTCTGGTCGAGTGTCTCTCCTCTCGACGAGGCTCGAACGAACTCAGCTCGAAGCTCCATTAGCCCTCGTCGTCATTCGCTCTCGTTGTTGCTGTCGTCCGCGCTGCCTGAAATTCCCGTCGCAATCGACTCCCTCACTGTCGCCTCCGTTTTCGGCGACACGTAAGGGAGGAACTCTCCGCGTTACGTCGCAGCGAAACTCTGCGGATGCGACATCTGAAAACATCTGGCAGATCCATCTCACGTTCAGAGAATACAATGATCAGCCTACGGTCTATCTTATTTCAGTTTCACCCCGCGATGCTTCCTTTGGAGGAGGAGCGGGGAGTAGCAGCTCCGCTCCGAGGCAACGTCCTGGGGAACCGCATCCGCGACGGCAAAAAATAACTACGAGTGCACGAATGATAGATGGATGGACTGGAGTTGAACTGCGATCAATGGTAGACTCGCAATCGGAGAGGAAGGATCACGAGTGATATTCGAGGGAGCGCTACTTCCAGACCTGCTTCAAGCCACTCCAGTCTGTTACCCGCGCGGATTGTAGAAGACGACCAGAAAAACGGATTGACACTTCCAACGTCGAATCACTCATCAGTTGAAGCGTCGGAACAGAGAGACCACCGAGAGGCTCTGAGCTCGGAGATGGAGTCAATGCTCCAGCATTCGAGCACTGAGCCGAAGTTCTGCACTCGAGATACGACATAGAGCTTTCTGCCTCGGCTTCGCACGCGCTCCCAGATTTCCAGAATAGCTCGAGAAGAGGAGGATTTGCATTGCGTTCCAGACACATTGCATAGCATTTCAGACGACGTATCAAATTACTTTTTCCAGACACATTGCTCCTCGCGCGCACTCAGTGCGATTACATCGAAGCGAAGTGAACTGCAAGGGTTTTCAACGCTCTGCTCCTCTCGTTGGAAGCCTCACGGCTACCAGCCAGAATCGCGAAAATCCTGTCGATACAACGTCTTCAAATACAAGCTCCCACACGCAACGGAATGTCGAATGCTGGAGCTCACTTTAGCGGAGCATGCGGCGTAACCCTACTCTCGAATCGCAATCAGGACTTTTTGGAGCACTTGTACCTGCTTGTCCTTGTAGTACGTGAAGAGGGTCGGTTGCCAACTCATTGTCCGGCTCCAAGGAGCACAGCAGCTAGTCAATGGTCCCGCAGCGGCCTACAGCGCATCAACAGTCAGTAGAGCGAAACAACGTCGGGAAGAATCGCTAATAGGAAGACAGCTAATATATTCGCAAGACCCGTCGCGATCATTTCCCTCTCTCGCTCACACATGCTAGTTCAATCGGAATGCCTCACGGGCCAAGGCCAAATATCCCGGGAGCGAGACTTTCTGAGAGCATGGACTGCATCCATTTCTAGATCGGATCAATTTGCCAAAGTTTCCCTGGAATGAGTCCAAAGGCGCTAAGTGCCCGACCGCATCGACTATCTTTCCCTCAGGCATGGCGATCGAAATAAGCCGTCAGAGACTTCCGAAGACAGGGTTCTGGCAGGCATCCGAGCTCGCGCAGGCTGCGCGCCGTTCCTGGGGAGAGAGTCTTCTGCATCGCAACAACTGCTATACAGCTCTACGAGCTCCGGAGGTTTTTTTGGGTCCTACAAAGTGGGAAGACGAAGTTCCGTCAACACCGGCCGACCGCTGAAAACGTGCTACGAGCACGGTGGAGCGGGATCAGACGTCTTATAGGAGATGGAATCTGACGGGTTCTGCACTCACTCACCAGCTCTCCGCATGCTCCTCCTAGTGATGCGGATGGTCATTCACCGAAGATATTCCCGCGTTGATAAAGCTCGAAAAAATCCTTTCTCTCTGGAGAAGGTAGGCGTCAGCAAATATCCGAGAGTATCCGCTTGTTCCGAATATTCTGCACTCAGGAGAGATCCACGATTCGTGAGATCCCCGAGCTCAACGTGACCGGATTCCGTACCATTCTCTCGTCCCCGGAGATATGGCAAGCGAGAACACCAACCAAAATGGAAATCATTTCTGCCAGAAGATATCGATTGCGTGAATTGGTCCGGTCCAGGACCGGCCGGCGCGAAGACTTCATTCGTCGTCGTTCCATCTCAGGTGTTTCGCAACGAGAGGGAGAAGAACGACATAACGATGCAATGGAACCATCGACTGGCGCCCACTGAGAGTCCTCCGGAACTCCGCTGGTCTACATAGAACGCTGGGGTGAGCCCCGTAGAGCCCAGATCACAGCGATACGAAGCTCACCTTCAATTTTCATGGGAAATTCGGTCATGGAGTCAGGATGTAAATAAGCTCAAGCCTCTCGCCTCCGCTTGACGAAACAATCAGACGGGAACACCGAACGAGTCCTGGTGTAGGAAGGACCATTGGCACCGCGGACGTTCCGTGGAACATTCCGGAAGTGTGAACTCTCGGCAATCGGTGCGCAAGAGCGTCTCATGTATTAGACACAGCTCAGAGGGCGGGGGGGTCGTGTCCCGGAAGAGATTGGCCGTCCAAAACATCGCACGATGTCCGTAAGGCGGAACGACTGGCGGTACCTCTCGCATGCTAGCGCCGCGCAGGTGTCGAATCGCCTCCCGGATTGAGGCCAACAGGCGGAAACTACGCTCCCACTGCATGTTGATTGGATCATTCCGTAGACGTCGCAGGGCGAGAGGCGCCCTACACGAACGACAAGACTCTGTCAGAGTGAAATCCAAGCTCCCTGTTTCCCTAAACGAGATCCTTATCGATGTTGGGACTAAGCCAAGGAATCCTAATTCCGTCCTCTGAGTAGACAGAAAGAAGGATTCCTCCCACCTCTAGGGGTGAGGATCACCCACGCACCTGCTGACTGCCACTGAAGCACATGGAGAGCAAGTGCCGCTTTGTAGTTTCAATCATCCTTCTGTCAGTACTTCTCTCGTCGCTTGGAGTTCTTCCCGGAGAGGTTGGTTTCGTTTTCCCTTTGTCGACGCCGCGTGGGTCGACGTTGGAGGAGATCGGCCGAGGCATGGGAGGGAGAACAGGGGGAAGGAGCGGAGTTTGAAGGTTTGACAGCTTCATCTTTGTCGGTTTTCTCCGTTCGTTTCCTTTCGCTATCTGTTCGCTCGCTCGATGTCTTTCTTCTCCTATGCGTCTGCTCGTCGGTTGGTGGCTCCTCCTCGCTCTCACACTTCCCTGCACTCCCAATACCCGACCTGTTTCCTTTCCTCCCTCCCAGTTTCCCTCCGTGAGCTGCTGCGGAGACGCAAAGAATGAACATGCGAGGAGGCGTGCCGACCGAGTTCTCAACGAGCCGCCGCTGACGCTCAGGTGGTGCTCTCGCGTTTGCTGCTGCGGTATAGAGAGCTCCCCCGTTTATCCTACGACCCCCTCCTCTCTCGAGGAGCAGGAGGATGAGGAGCGGCAGAGAGAGAAGGGACGAAACTGCTGCCGGTGCTGCTACCGGTAGATGAAGCCGTAGCGGCTGAAATCGATATAGTCCTCACAGTAGAGACGCGCGATGAGAGCGTTGTTCGAGGGCAGCCGACTGGCGCACCCGATCGCCCGTCGATCCGAGAATTTCCAGGCCGATCCTTCGGCTCCTCTGTCGGCGCTGTTTCGTGGATGACGACATTGGAGTGACGCGGAAGCTGAACCTTCAGGTCCGCGATCCCCTCGTGCGCGTGATCTAGTGGCGGGGCAATCGACGTACGATCCGCGAGGGCCGGAGGCTCGGCAAGAATGGAGTAGACCCTGAAGGAAGGGTGAGAACTCATAGAATGGCGTCGATCGACTGAAATGCATAAGCGGCAATATCCTCGGGAGCGCACGCTCGTCCTTCGACCCGCGACTTCCAACCGGAGCGGCCGTTGCTTTCGGATTCGGTGGAGGGGAACTAACCCAAGTATCCAAGGCGTAGCATCGGTCCTACCAAATGTATGCAATGTAGAACATATGTATGTATGTACTTGTATCGGTTTGCTTTTTTTCGTTTCGTTTCGATGTCGTTTCCGTTCACGACAAGGTTCCTCTCCTCCTCTGCAAGCCGCGTCGGTCGTCCCCTCTGTGCCATGCCCCCTAGACCAGGTCCGTTTTTGCTTGGAACTAATTTGGCTCTTCAGATTCAGAAAGAGCTCTCCGTCTGACGGTTTTCGTCCCTGCTGTCGTCTCCTTATTCCTGTCCTGGGAAAGTTTCTTCTACTCGACAAAGTCTTTGAACACGGAGTCTTCGGAGGGCTCTTGACAGATATCCGAATTCTGCTTAGCACTAGCGCGCTGACCGGGCCAGCAGAAAACAGCTTCCTCCAGTCTGGTGGCAGGAATTTACAGAGGTCCTGTCCTTGTGATGATGCATGATTCGCACATTCCCGGAAAATATCTTCGGTTCCTTTTTCTGCTTTTCGAACCAGTCCTCCCGTCCGCTGGCCGTTGGAGTGTGAACTGGCCAGCGGCGTGCCATCCTATATGATATTCTTTTTTCCGGGGAAGCTTCCTCTACCTACATGCAATGATCCTCATCTTCCATCTATTCGTGCAAAGGAGAACGTTTCTCTAGGCCGAGGTTTTCCTGCCAAATGCTTGAGAATAATGATTATGTTCATTGTTGGGAACCTAATAGTAGCCATTCATCGCGGCTCTGCTACGAGATGAGCGATGTCGATCGCTTCCTGTTGCTCTGTGTAATGTGCATCTGAGCGCCCCATGATCTCGCTCAAACTAAATCTGGGCGCAGTGAATCGCGCCGACCGGCGGAAGCCGGCTCGATGTAGTACGATGTTGAATTCTAAACAGGATTTTTTGCTGCTAATCGTGGATTAAGTCCCTCTTGCGTCGGACGTGCCGCAGCCGTCGGCGAGCAACCAGAGGAACTCCCGCGGGGTCGGACGCCGAGCCCCGTAAATCTGGTCGGCTGGAGCGCCGGAGTGAGCGCTCGACTGAAGAACGAATGCTCCACTCGTCGCTACTGAGAGTGGAGTCGGGGACCGAAGTGGGAAGTTCGGGCAAACTCAAAGCTATGAGAAGATAGTGGGCGTCTATTTCGCCCGATCCACTCCTCCACTCACTCACCCAGTCGCTCAGAAGCAGCAGATTCCTCATTCGCGGTCACGTCCTTCATCTACTCCACCATCTGACTGGCTTGCGGGATGGTCCCTCTTGAGCTCAAGCAGCGCTTCGTAGCTATGCTGTTTCATTTTTCTTCTGCTCACAATCGTCAGAACGTGTAAGAGGAACCCCACGGGGAGAAGAGAGAAGCGTTTGTAGGTCTGATATGAATTCACGCGGACGTCAGGCGTCCGCAATAACTTCCCTCCGAGACAGTCTCCTGCACAGGCTAACGAGGCCGGCTAGTTAGCTCAGTACATTTTCTGCAACGTGTAAAAAGCTGAGAAAAAATGTGGATATCGGACATAAAAACACCGCTCTTCATTATCCCTATGGAAACAGACAGACGGGAAAACAGGCGAAAGGACGATGAGGGATCAGCGACGCCCACGTCGACAGCACCGGCGGGGGACTCAGACATGGAGGAGCGCGCTTTATACGGTGAGCAAAAACGCCACGGCAGATTCCGTCCGTGGGCTTCCTCCGTTAAGTCAACACGAGATGTAGGTCGACGGGTTCAAAAACGGGAGGTCTCGTATACCTCTATCAATGGAGCACCGCCGACTATTCCCGGATACGAAACATCGAAGTCCGTGCCACGGAAATAAATCGCCGGTAAGCCTCGGCTGTGACGGAGTCGGGGGCGATTCGGAGGAATCGGAAAAGGACCAGTCTATCCTTCAATGAATAGATTCGCGGACATAGCAATCAGCGTAAATCGTAAATCTGGAGACTTGAGCGACGATGCCGAGACAGGTCGTTCGATTGGCAGCGAACGTCGCAGCAACGACAGGAGCGACTGCGGGCGCTCAGGCCGAACGGACAACTTCACAGAAAGTGGAACCACCATCTAGCTCGCCAGCCGGCCTGCCTGCCTGCCTACCGGCCAGGCGGCCAACGCAGAGGAGCACTTTGCGGTCGATGGAAATGCATTTGTGGACAACACCGCCTATGCCGCCGCCGCCACCGCTACCACTCTAGCCTCGCCGTCGAAGGAAGCTGGAGAACCCAGAGCTGCCGAGAATCTTCCTCTCTCAAGTCGGGGCCCGATTTCTTGCTTGGCCAGTCTTTTCTGAGAATGGGTCGTGAATGCCTCGACTGGAGCCGTGGCGGTCCTTCTCAAATAGCGGCGATAAAAGCCGCATGGCTTCTTCTCTCGGGACGCAGCCGTAGCGGACGTGTAGTTGAAGAAGCTCAAGCACGCTAGCCGCTTCGGAGGCCGCGGCGGTGGTGGTCACAGCCATCGCCGTTCCCACTCATCTCCACGGCAACTTTGGAGACAAAGAAGACAAGAAAAAAGGAATATCGGAATCCGTTGCCTCTCCAACGACACCGCGGGAGGGAAAAGTTTAAATCTCTCTGAGCGGGCAAGCAATTTCCAAAGTTAATCTGCTTTTCAACGCATTTTTTGCTTGTCTTTCCATCGCGGCTCGACTCTTCCTCAGCGAGACGCGCCGCTCCCATGGATTTTCTTTCCTTCGTCGAAAAGCCGTCGAATAGTTCGCGTGTTCGGATTGTTGTAGGCCTGCTGTCCCGACCCATGCGATCGGGTCGGTCGCGTCGGACCAATGAAGTAATTGGACCTTAATGCCGGAACCGTCATCAAGGAGGTCAGTCATCTCCGGGAAATTCGGAGCTTGTTCTCCCGCAATAACGCTCTTCAGATGTGAACTAATGTAGGAAGGCAGATGATTCTCTCAACAGGACGCCGGACGTTCCCTTCTCTGAACCACCAGGCGTTCTCAATCAAGCTTGCGATGAAACCTCGACAGCCTAGGAATGCCTGATCCACCGAGGATGGGCTTAATCCTCGCCCGACTTCGGCCTCCGTCTCCCGATGAACGTGGAAAACAAACAGCTACCTATTTGCGGTGCTCTTCCCGATGTCAGATTCCAATCCGCTCGATGAATCGCTCCCCGGAGAGAAATCCAAGACAATCGTTCCCGTCCGAACAAGTGGCTGCTTTGGAGAAGTTTATTCCCTTCACTCGCCGCTTCCGGTTCGCTATAAATTCGTAACGCTCTCGGTAACGTTTGTTTCGCCGACTCCACTCGCTATGCGAGCTAAAACGTATATTCTGAGTGAGACAAAGAATTCCAAAAAAAAAACACTGTGTACTCTCTCTTCTCTCCCCCTCTCTAGAAGAACTCCGGCAGATTGTCAGGGGACAAAAGACGGTCGATGCTGCGCGGGCGAATTGAAACAAGGAACGTCAAAAAAGGATTTTTTCTCTCTCGAGGCTTCACCTGCTTAGCATGCAGACAATGACAATGTCGTGGAGTGGAAACTGAAGAGTTGCTGGAGTGGGCAGCGAAATGGGCGGGTGGGTACGCCTGCGCGACGCTTCCCACCCACCAACTCAATTGTGTTCGCGGCCCGCTCGACGCTCATTTAAAAATTCATTCACGCCATTCGGAATTAATTCGAAGCACACTCTTCTAGGGTTCGACAAATACTCGGCTGTCTCCCGTCCTTTGGCTCGGGTCCGGGGCGACGATTCCACCGATTCCGACCGAAAGCCATCCGAGCGTCAACCCGAGGTTTCGATAACGTCAGGAACAGTTGCCCATTTTCGATTAGGGACGATTCAGCTCGACCAGCCTGCGGATGAAGCCGCAGAGCCCACCAGAGACAGTCCAATAGTCGAAGTTGAGTGAGGCTCGAGAGTCGGATCGGTGCTTTAACGAGCGGAAGACTTCCGGTAAACCGAGTTAGAACGAACGTAGGTTGAGGCGTTTGTTAGCTTTGTTAGATGCTGTTGATGCTCTACGTGACTTCACGACTAACCCGCTCCTGCGTTCGGCCTGTTCTTGACCTGGTCGGCGCCCGTCGTCAGCTTGTTCGCACTGGCCTGTTTCTCTCCTATTGGAGAACTAGCCGAAGAGTTGCACGCCTCCACGAGACTTCAAGGAACTAGGGTTTTTCTCCTTCTCGCCAAGAGTTCCTCTCCCTCAGGACTTCCACACCGTCTCTCCTTTCGGTCCCGAAGACTCTCAGGAAATAAGGAAGAGTGCCTCGCACCTTGGACGTGACCCGACCCGCTCCTCACCCGCGGGACTTCTGATTGCTCTCGTTGACTCCGTCGTGACATGTGGCTCTCCTTGCCACTTAACCCGGACCGCCAGGTACCGTTCTTAAATAGACCGAAAACCATTTTCCCCTCCGGGTGTCGATTTCGGTGTTGGTTACGACATCGGGCTTCGCTCCGAAAACATTTGTTGCCTGCTATCTGTCGAAATCTCTGACATCTCTAGGAGTGGGAACCAATATCCCGAACTCGGAGTCATAGAGAGATCCAAAGTTCGGGTTTCTGAATAGGCATTCATTATGTACACCGGGAGTCGTGATGAGGAACCTGCGGAAATCGATTCATAAATCTGAATCGACGAGATCAGATGCTCCACCACGAGATTCTCCTTAGGCGTGATCGAGAAATTGATGCAGAAAAGACCTCACTTTCGGGAGCAGGGCTTCGGTCCTCATCTTATCGAGCGCCAATGATCCAGGATCGGGTTCGCTATTAAGCCGCACCCCGATGATGTGATAACCCCCGAAATCTACGGCTAATTGACGCCTCCAGCAATTAATGAGGAGTGGAAAGAACGGGGCATAGGGAGATGGGGCGACAACGATAATAATAGGAACACTCCTGGCACGAGGACCCACAACAACAACATCAACGACGGCGGCGGCGTCGTCGTCGTCGTCGGAAGAAGCAACAAGGGAACTTTGTGGCATGCAATAAAATGAGCCAAGCAAACGCCTCTTGTTCTTTCGGCAGTGCAATGGCTACTTGGGCTTGGGTAATGGTTTGGGCTGCCGGGCACCCAGGAAGGCGAGCGAGCAAGCCAGCCAGCCTCCAACTAAGCAACAGACATCGCTAGCCAGTCGAGATCCTTTGTGCCCTTCCTTGTGCTTCTGTGGTCCATGGCGCTGCTCTCGTCCCCAAAAGCTCCCTCGGTCAGCTAGTCGACGGGCCGTAAAAAGACAAATTATATTTGCATGGAGCAACGTTACGATGCGGCCCCCTTTCTCTTTCCTCCTTGTCTGGCTTGCGCCTACTTGCACAGTGACGGCACTGACTTCAGCAGACAGTGTCCTGCAAGTGCCGGTGCCGTGTCTGTTGCACAAATAAGAGAGGAGAGAAGTGGTTGAGGGGGTCAAGGGAGCCAGAACCGGGGGATGGCCAGGAAAATCCCATCATCAACATCGATGGTCGCGCGAGAGGGAGAAGACAACTGGATGGGCTTGCCGGCTGGCTGGCGGCAGGCCGCGCAGAAGTATCTTGGTTTGTTGAGAATAAAACCATAAATCTTGAGTAGTGTCGCTTGGCGAAGCCGCTATCCACGAGCCTAACAAACGATGCTCCTTTCCCTATTCCGTGGGCTGCGGAATAATGCTAGCGCATACTGCAGACGAGCGGACGCACGCTCAGAGGCACTTGAATGGAGCCCGGGAAAGCAATCACGGCCGATATCGGAATTCTTCGGCTTGTTTGTTCCGTCTGCTCTTTACTTCGCTCGTGGCACTCTTCCCAGCCCACCCGTGATCCCTAGATGTACTCTCCGGAACAGTCCTCGAAATTGTTGGCTCTTGAGCTAAATGCTTCGTCATAGAGGAAAAAATGAGTGAACACATCCGAGGAGTTTCTGCGCAACGACTCCGACTTTTAGCAGCTACTTCTCTCCCATCTCCATCCCGATTCCGCACGGGATGAATTACACAAGGAGATCAGCCGAACACTTTGGCCGAGTTCGCTCGCTCGCTTATGATAATCTGCAAAATCGCCGCATACTAGGCCGATGTTGTCGGGGAAATCACGATGTCTAACTCGCGCAGAATGCGACCGGTTCGGATGCATTCTGTTCCCTTTTGAAATGGATTCCTAGCAACCGGTTGACACTGCATTACCTCCGTGCTCCGAGGTTACCATGTAGTTCGGTATTTTGATGCGAGAGCTCTCGCTGAAAAAGAGGGAGCCAAAGGCAGACTCTTCCATCGATGTAGTACATACGAGAGTCGTTGCTATTCGCGACTGACTATGATCAAATTCCACAGTCAATTTAAGCCGTGATTCAATATACAGAGCGACAGCAGCGAGCCAGCCAGCCCACGGCATTCATGAAATGTTCCTCGTGCGTCTGTGCTGCATTCCTTCGGAGCGTACCGGTGTCGCGTAATATCGACGTTCCGGCATCTGGATTTGCAATATTTGAAATGGCACAGCTAAGGTGGTGACAGTCGACAGATGCAGTGCTGTCGACCGAGACAGACCTGCAGAGGGCGCCCGCACTACCGGGAACCATTCAGACGCCTTAGATAAAGCTGTGCACCGAGCCACTTCAAGAACATGTCAATCACGCCGTGCAATACGGAATCGTCGTTGTTGTCGACGAGAATTTCCCGCGAAACCAGATTCGCGGTGAATTCTCAACCACAGCGACGATCGGAGTGTCTCCGGATCGTTGACGTTAACATCAGAGCGATGTGGCGAGTTAGCGGGATCACTATGAAGAGCGGAGTATCATCGTTTGAGTGATGGCCCTCGCGCTGCGGGCTGCGCCCATGATCGATAGGGTGATTAGGTAGTTGGTGTATGTCCACTCGCTCGCCCGTGAGCCGGTATATACACAACGGTACAAGCATGCAAACGCGCCTCTCAGCGAAACCGATGGAGTCCTCCACGAGTTCGACATGTCAACAGCGATGAGCCTCTGACACGGAGGACGGTGAGCAAAGTTCTAGAATGGTGGTTCTGATGAAATTGACTCCGATCCCTGCTCCACTTCCTCCGAGCGATCTTCATGAACGCTGATCCGTTTTGGCCTCGGCGTCTGCAAAGGTGAGCAGATCCTCGGTGGAAAAATATACGAGAGGTATCTTCAAAGCCATCATCTTCACCCAATCGACACACCGGACCCTGTTCTGAATGCATCGAATCGAGTATCATGAGAATGATCAATGCTTGAACATACGGGCTTCGGGTCATGATCGACACGGTATGAGAGTAAGGGGGACGCTGCGGAACGTGAGAATCTCTCTCCAAGCAGGAGGATTCTCCCATGTTCCAGCGGGACGTGTCAGGCTCCGTGGGAAGGGAAATAGAGTGTGGGCTCAGTAGAGCCACGGAGACTTTGGGACTGATACCGATTCGAAGGATCGTCTGGGTCAGGATGGAGAATCCATAGGGAAACACTGGAAATACGGAATTCATGCGGGATGTATTTCATGCTACGAGGGATCATGCCGACTTTCGCATCGTTTGGACCGGTCGAGGGAGGAGAGAAAAAACGGTGTTCACCAAATCTGCACAGAGAGGGAGAAAGCAGGGCCGCCATCAATCTCAAGAAGCAGCTCAAGCACGGCAAATCTACGCAGGACGAGAACGACAAGCGGAGGAGACATTGATTTGTTTGGTCCACTGGCCGAGCTGCATACGGGCGAAGGATACATACCCACGAAGATAGATGGAGAGATAGGGGCGGCACCGGCAGAGATAGCCGGCCCGCTTGTCCACTTCCGAACCAGCCTGGTCGCGGACTTATCTGGGCCCATTTTATCAGGGATTTGGCGACATTGTGGATCAGACGTTGCTTGCAGATGGAGCCGTCGTTTCGGGAGCCGTGCAACAGATGGTGTATGCCCCATGAATCTCTCCGCTTTCCCTGTGAAGTTTCGCGGAACTTGGTAACATACTCGCAAGGCTGAGCGAGCCTCACCGAATACGCTGTGATTAGCAGGCTGCTCGCCGCTCGATGAAACTCATTTGATGCTGTTCGCGTGTCGTTAAGGAGTCCCGTCCTCACCTTAGTCCCTCACGACACACACGCGCACTCCTTACACTCGAAACGAATTGCTACGATTCGTGTGGAGATGGTCTGCTGCTCGAGCCTTGCCGTCCCTGAACGCTATTGCGGATTGCGGTGCCGACTCCTTCGGGTGAACGTCACCGCGTCGACGAAATCGAACGCTGGTCTGGATCGGGGTTGGTAGCCGACTGACTGCGCACTTCGCTCTTCTATGGGGATTATTTATCGCTCCGATATCCTAATCCCGGAATCCTGAAGCTCCGAATCCCGCATTCCCCCTGGCTGGATATATTCCAATGATTCAAAGTTGATGCAAGAATTTTCTTTTAACTAGTTTTAACATTCGTTCTCAACGTGACTCCTCCAGATTGGAAGCTCAACGCTCGAAATTATCGCTGTGCCTTGGTGGATCCCCGCTCGGCGCTCGAATGTGAGGAATGCGTGTATCGCGTTCCCACGTCTACTCGCCACTTCAGAAGCTCCCGTCGACGGCGCTTAGAGGAGTCGGAGCAAACCAGACGATGAGGAGCAGCAACGCGCTTCTCCTTCTCGACACGGAGCACTCACTGGTGAATCTTTTACCGCGTGGAGCGCATCGATGCCTTAAAAGCATTTCGCCATTTGCTTGTATCGAGCCAAAGTTTTCGGGCAACCGCACTGGCCCGGAGCATTCCGACTGGGTGTCTCCGCTCATCTCAAATGGTGATTTCCCTGGGTGCATTTCACCACGGGAAGTATGCGGAACTCACTGGAGCTTGACCAGAAGAATCCATAGGGAAGAACTGAAAATACGGAAAGCTTGACCACTCCGCGACGTTTCTGTAGAAAAGGGAGACATTTAGGGGATTGCACAACGACGTATTCCAATAATCGGTCTTTTCCACCGCTGCGCCGAGATCCTTCCTTACCTGTGCGAAATTCTGAGATCTGGAGGAGAGACTTCTCCTAAGCTACCCGACCTCTCCTCCGAAGGGAGAAGACTCCTCTCCGGTGGCTCGTTCCCGGATAATAAAGTGCATTCAGGACGTCTGTTGCCTGGGGCCTGTTATCCCAATGCAACCCGCTGCTTGCATCCTGTCCGCTTCCGCTATTATTGAGTCGTCTTCTGACGGACAAAGGGTTCATCCTAGCAGCGCCAGCAACTCAGCCAGACAAGTCCCCTTTGCCCGCTGCCTTTCCCCCTCCCCTTGCAGCTTTTTTGACGTTCTAAACAAAGCTTTCTGGATTGCGTTTTGCTGAGATCAGGTCGTGCTTCAACTGCTTCAACTTCGAATAAGGGCCACAGCATTGACATGCGAGGCATGGCTCGTCGAGCAGGGCGCTCTTTGTCGGGGAGGGACGGAATCTCGAGTACCTATCGAAGCTGACCACCACTACGGCGGAAAGGAGGAGCCGGTACATTTCGATACTCGACTGAAACGCTCCGGCAATCGATGCCCGAAGAGAAATAATGCTTGAGGCCCTTACATCCATCGACCTTTCCCTTCCGGAGTCCTCGCGTCGAATGCCGAGGCACGATGCGACGCCAGGAATCGCCGATTCAGGGTGAGCTAGAGCCGGGACACGCCAAGAAGTCATAACAACTGAGACGCACGACTCAGTCGTCACGTAGATATTACGAAGAAGTTCGTGCGCACAGCCATTCTTCACGACGTGTATCACCTAACTTCCTCTGTCTGCCAGGTTTGGCACCTGAGGGAACACTTGATGCACGTCATCTTGCGAATATGTATTTTGAATCAATCAAAACTGACGACGGGTGACAACTTTATTGGCGCTGCGTTGGAGCCTCTCCGGATTTCAACTTCGATCCTACCGCTGCCCTCTCCCTCGGCAGCCTGAAGTTGAAGTCGTTTTTCTCCGGAGACTAGTCGAATGAAGACTTTCGAGACGGATTCCAGATATTCGACCCAAGCCTAATTACCGGTCGGATGCAGAGCATGGCGCGGAGAGAGTTTGGGCTAGTCACCGCGAAAGTGCTCATTGCAGCGGGATGATAAATACTTAAACCTTCTAATTTCCGGGGTGTGTTGAGATTCCCCGCAAGTTCCCGCTCTCCCCACCAGTGCCTCCGACCGGGTCGGAGCTCTCTCTCCTCCGGAAGTGTGGTTCGTTTATTGATCACTGACTCACACCGGTTCCCGGGATACAGGGCTGAGAGCAGCAACCATTCATCCGACTTATGGAACGCAGGAGCACCGTTGTTCGATGCGAGTAGGATCTTCGTCCGAAAATCCCTGCGAGCCCCTCTCTCCGAGGTCCACAATTCTGCGCTTGGGAACCGACAGCAATTCTATGTAGGTAGTTGTTTTCTGAGGTCCTCTTTCCAAAATGGGGTTTCGGATTGATGAGAGCGAGGGAATACTGCTTCCATGATCCGGATTCTCAATCGATCACTCGTCCTGCACGCATAAGCCACGCGTGTTTTGGGTCCGTGGATCCAGTTTCTATACTATTGTGTATATCCAATATCTATCCTATACGTACATGTGTCGGAGCTTCCGTCCTCCTCCCACGCTTCGGATTCCCGTGCATGGGGAGCGGATCTTCGGATCATCACGACTGCGGATGATGATGTGGTTCGAGTTCGCAATCAGCGCACTTTGCTTCATCTCGCCTTTAGATTTGTTCGCTTCGTTCTGCGGCACGGAGGAAGTTGCAGCGGCAGAGGGCGAATAATTTATTACCAACTGATTGGATAAGGCTGCGAGAGATCGGGGGGGGGCGATCCCTTATCAGTACGCCACATCATGGGAATGAAATCATCCGTCGAGCCAGGAGAACAAGGGAATATATGACACATTTTTCGTTCGTACCCCGACGATGGCAACTTTCGTCCGCTACCCAAGCATGGCCCTCACCATCCCAAACCCAAACATCGAAGCCCCGAGCCGATGCTTCCCCGTGCCCTGCAGCTTCACTGGAGGAGTCCCGGGTCTGGGACCGAATGACGAAGAAAGCCAAGAAGCATAGCCGAAACGAAAAACAAGGAGAACGGAATGAGAAATCAGTAGGAGCATTTTCCAACGGCCGAGTGCCACACAAACAAACGGCGGTAAAATATTGACAACTTTATTGACCGAATAAAGCCTCGCTCGTTGCCGCTGGCTCCGTGAAAGCAAGTCAGAACAAGTTAGGGACTTCATTGGCAGAAAGGCGATATCAACTTCGTTTTGATATCCGATGCTTCAGAACTATTTTTCTTCTCGTTCTCCCGGGCTGCCGAAAAATCGGTCGCCATCTCATGGAGGAGCGGATCTTATTCTCTAGTCGGTTGCCTCGCATTCCCTTTCGCAGCGAGCGTAATGAATGAGTCGCAGGCAAATAGTAGCTGCGCCTCGCCGCACGGCTGCCGGCGTCGCACACAGTCGCGGCGCCGGCGCTATGGGGAGATCTCGGAGAGAGAGAGAGCTCAACGGCCAGCCTAGGAAAGTAAAATAGGAATCTGGTTCTGGAAAAAGCTGCTGCCGGAATGAGTCCACACACCGGCTTATTATCTGGGACGCATTCGCTACTTTCGATTCCGCAGTGTTCGGAACATACACAGCTGTAGGGAATGCGTGTGAGGAGATTCACAAAGTTTCACGCGTGACGCTCACATACGGCGGCGCGTCGCCTCCCATTGAAGTTTGCTCGACGTGCCTCAAACACCAGACGCAGGATTTGGTGGGCGAGCCGTTCGTACGCAGCTCCGACCGTCTGCCAGTCAAGACGTACGACTTGCCCTCGATTCGCGTGTCGACAGGGACGTCCGAATTCGTTCGGAACGTTTGAGCCACGCGTTCCGACAAGATGAGCATACCGAGGAAATCTCGCTCGGCGCGTTCATCGATTCCCCTCATTCCTCATCATCACGTTATCAGCACCATTTGGTTCGGCCGCTCCTGGAATTCCGCGTGCCGGACTCATCGACGCCTTCGACTAAGAACCGGCGGCGGAAGCGGTTCCCCACGGACATTATTCATGCTGGACCTATCGAGAGCGTGTCAGGACGGCAAACAGTGGCTCCGCTTTTGTATTACAGTCTTAGCGAGCCACAGAAAGGATGACTCTGAGCCACATCGCAATCGGGATACAAGAGTGCCTCACGGGGTTCTCGGCTTCGGGCTTGCCTCACATTGCAATGATATGCCGCCAGACCCTTAAGGGTCGGGATTCGGTCTGGAGACTTGCCCAATCATTGAGTAATTCTTCTATTTCCCATGAGACACCTATGGATTCTTTCTGCGAGGTACTACATCGGGAAGAGGCAGTTCGGAGGTTTTTTTTCTGTAAGGAGCCGCCGAAACGGAAACCCCAAGCAAGGTAAGCGATCAGATAGATGGCCTCGAGAGAGCTCGACGTAATGGAATGTCAATCGTTGATGGCGCGAGTCTCAGGGTCTCGTTCACCAGTTTTGTCCAAAAACGATCCGACCGAGATTGGCCAGAAGTCGGGATTCAAGGAGCCCGAGCGATCTGCTCAGCGAAGCTACCAGCAATACTCTCGAATTACCATACGTTCATGGATCGATGAATTGAGTGGGCAGATTCCTCCCGAGATTAGGGAGCAGAGACAGGCAGAGCATGGAGGGTTTGATGAATAAACGGATGGATGGATAAGTAAATGGGTGCATGTGAGTGTCCGAGAGCATACGATTGTCTCTTAGACATCATACGATTCATTATACGCGATGTCAGCCGAGCTGCCGGGGTGAGGTGCAGACGCTGATGGAGATTGTTATGCAAAAGCGGTACCCGAGGAAGCTCTTTTTGAGCCCCGATCCATTTCGCTACACCTCTTAAGGGCCCATCATGCATTATTCCTCGTTTTGATCTTTCCGACTCACATAGCCCTCCCTTCTCTTCGATTTGACGGGATCGACTGAGATATTTCAGCGATCCTCGAGAGCAGCAGATTCCTTCCGATACGTTTCCATATCGACCCTCATCGCCGGATTCCCGTGAAGTAAGTATACTTCACCATTTCTCGAATCGAAAACAAGTAGTCGATGTGAATCGCTTACAAATGAATGAAGGGAATCAGCTCGGAAGAATTCCGCAGGTAATCGACGTTCATTTGGCAACCAGGTCCGCTATGCTCAACAGATAATAATCAGCGCGTGCCCTTCTCAGAGCAGTGGAGCGCACTCTTACACCCCCCCCTTCCCCCGCCCTCCCCCTCCCCGCTTTGGGATATGGATTTTCCGCCGCGGAATACTCTCGTGGAATTCCCGAGATAAGCGGGGGAAGAGGGTCTACGTATCTTGTGATGATCGTTGTGACATCGACAACCCATAGCCGGGATACATACGTCCGAACAGAAACGGGTATCGGCCTACCATCTCGGATTGCTCCTCCCTTTTCAATCCTGACATTTCCGCGCGATGCGCGTATCGAAGGCTTCGGATTTCTCGGATTTTCTTCTCGAGATATCTCCTGCTTGAGCTTTCCTCAGATGTAAATCCTCGAATTTCCTCACGATCCAACGATCGCATTCTATTCCGAATAGAAACACGGCGACCGGAGCCATGTTCTCCTCGTTGAGAGATTCGTCACGGAGGCAGCTCGATGCCTGCCAATGGGAAAAGAACAACGTATATTGAACCGAGGCCACGGCGAAATGGGGAGTGCTGAAGCCTTCACTGGCTTGAGCAAGCAACTTGTCCGGTCTTTCGCTCGGCCTCGCCGATCGCCTCCGGGGATTTGAACTCAACTGTGCTTCAACTTCTCTGAGCTGCTTGTCTCCCCGATGTTGAGCGGTTTCTCTCTCCCCGGCAGCGAGGGAAAAATCTAAAAACGCTCCGTTCGCCAACTGCAGCCGCATTGATTTGCTCATTTTTGTATTTGAACTGCCGCAGGATAAGAACGAGAAGAACTAGAGCGCGATTTGAGCCAAGAAGCATGGGAGAGCACTGCACACAGCTCCCTCAATCCCAAAGGTAAGCAAAAAGGTTATATCTAAACCCTGGTGTTCTCCTATTCGTCAGAACCATTCGAGGAATCACAATCCTGCTCTCGACAAACAGAGCATGTAGAAGACGAACTTACTCTTGCGGATCGGCAAACAGCACGACCGTCAGGCCGTCGAAGGTCTATGCTCCGCAGCTGCTCAATAGGTACGGAGGAATATTCATGAGATTCCGGCTATGTCATCCATATGACCCCATGGTGATTTCGCGAGGAACTTGACCTGCTCGGAGCGTCTCCAGGCGATGATCTCGAGCCTCGCCTAAGCTCGGCAGGAACTTCCATGTTCCGCCGAAAAAATATCGAGTCCGCCTCATGAAGACGTGACTCT
The DNA here is from genome assembly GCF_000255335.2 of Galendromus occidentalis. NCBI lineage: Eukaryota > Metazoa > Arthropoda > Arachnida > Mesostigmata > Phytoseiidae > Galendromus > Galendromus occidentalis. Next base: position 151,226 of record NW_003803420.1, read on the forward strand.
GGACGAAGAATATGCATGTGAAAGGGCGTGAGATCTGGACGAGACGGCCTCCGGTTGGACGGCTCCTCCTCGCGGACTCCCCCTCTCGCAGCTCCTCTCGAAAGTTACAGCCGTCAAGGAGTTAAAGAGGCGCGGTAACCTGTCCGCTTGTTGGACCTGCCTTGCGAGATTCAGCCCGGTGATCGATCGAGTGGCGACACGACCACCAGCCGATTTAGGGCTACAATCCTCACGGTGGGCGATTTTCGAGGGATTAGAAGCGCTTAATTTGTAATCCAGACTCCCTCAACTCCGTCACTATCGCTGCCCTCTCTTGGGATGATCGAAGTCGTTCCGGACATATAGTTACACTATTTTTGGCGACATTGCGAGATTCTGCGAGTTCCCAGGATGAGGCGCTTGAATTTCTAGTAGGAACTCGAATCTGAAGCTCAACTCGTGGTGCGAGGGATTTCTGGATCCCCAAAATGTTGCCTCGTTCTCGGAGAACGACCATAAGAAGATCAAGGACACGAAGTTCATCCTGCTCAGGAGAGCGCTGATAGAATTGAAAGTTTTCCCCGGCAAAGAAGCCAGACAGATCGAAAGACCCGCTCTTTTCCCCATTCCCATCCTATCGAGCCTTCTTCGATTGTGCGGCTTCTTCGTCTCTTTTATGCCGATATCAATGATCCTCTCCCATCCTAATATTAATAAGCGTGGTCCCTTGGAGCGGCAGCTTCCGCAGCTTCGATGGCACCGCGGTGGCGTTGCCCTTGGTGAGCCCACGAGAGAACGAGCGGCAATACCCGATAGATAGCGTGTTCATCGATCAGAGTTAATCGACAGCTCGTAGTAGGCAGACTGAACCTTTTCACTCTTACAGAAATGTTTATTAAGCTCTCCCAAGTGGAGAGATCATAAGAGGGGCCAACGACGCCGACGTCATTCATCCATGAAGCGCGTCTTCGCGCACATTTTTATTGGGAGCCCTCAGCCAGCCGTGCAACAACATCGACAATCTACGGAGAAAAAATCTGGTAAGAAAGATACGAGGCACGTGTGGGCGAGAGACCTTCGGGAATTCTTCACACCTTGCCCCACCCCGAGAGTACTCGAGAAGAATACCACGGCTCGAGCTTCGAATCAGACAGCGCGAGCCCAGCAAGTGTGAAGATCACCTCGAAATCAGAGGTCTTGAGAGCTCGCTCCAGGAGGCTTGCGGCCTGCATGACTTTCCCGAAGGACTTCAGTTCTATCATCGGAAACTGGAGGATCGAGCAGCTCATAGGGGGTGGGGAAGATGGGAGGATCTGCGAAAACTAGTATGTAGGAGATGGAGGAGATTTTCCCGCAGCTCGCCACGGGCTGGAGGAGTCGAGTCTTTTGCTCAGGAAAAAGTTCCATTCTCTTCATTGTACCTCAGTCAGGAACGCCGCGCCTCCGTGAGTCCACAAGCTGGTTGCCGCAGCAACATTCTTGTCGGATACACTGCAATTGTATATCTGAATGCTATTCAGCTCCCTGATGCATAAACAATTGCGATCCATCTCATGTCAAAAAGGTCTGTCGTGGAGAAACGAGCGGGGAACGGTTGGAAAGTATTTTTTTCTGTCACTCGTTTCTGATATTGGTCGCCGCTGACCGAGCTGGCGCTGCCACTGCGACCATCGGCGACGACGACGACATTTACTAAGCAGTTGTAGGAGCAACAACGTCGACAGTCCTGGTGGTGAGGCGGCTGGCGCCGCTGCCGGTTGCCCCCTCAGGCGAGAGCAAAATTGCTTTTTTATTCTTCGCGCACCCTCTGTGTCACTCAATCAGGCGGCGGCGACGACGACGACGACGGACGTCGACAGCGACGAATACCGCGATGGTGGTGGTGGTGGTGGCGGGAGCGCTTATGACGACGACAACAGCGACAATGAAGAAAACTACGCCAAGGACTAGTAGTCTTTCCTAATATCCTTATGGCGGCTGCCTTCTCGAGCGTTTTCTCATCCACCGTCGCTCTTCCTCTCTCTCTCGGATCTCTCTCCGTGACGGGCAAGAAGTGAAAGTTTGCGGCAAGCTGACTGCTGAAACTCGCTCCGGTGGCAAGCTCGTCCGAGTAGACTGAGAACGGGCGGGCGGGGAGGTTGTCTCGCACGCGTCACCTCCAGGTGGTGACGAGTTGTCGTACGGACAGCTTTTGCGGTTCAGCTGTACCGCGCAAGTGAACAGAGGAGCGCTCAGGGACATGACCTCCCGTTTTATTCGAAAAAAGCTCGCGGTATAGAGACGCGATTCGCCGCCACCAACCGCAAGCCCGAGTTTCGTTTACTCGCCTAAACGCCGGAGAAACTTAGATCAGACGAGTGATATTGGAGTTCTCGGAGCGGAGGCATTTAGTCCGACTCCTCCAGACTAAACTTCTCATGCTCCGTCTAAGAAGCATCATCTGAAAGTTTCCGAATTTCGAAATCATTTGCATTCTGTCGCCGGCGCGCAAGCGAAGGAGAGAACCACCTTGCGCGCCCGAGAAGCTGTCCGATCCGAGTTTCCTGACTTCTAAGAGATAGTCTCCGGAAGGGAGTGTCGCATCGAATATAAAGAAACTTGAAGAACTTGGGGGGCTATGTATAAGAACGGTATCGGCCGAGGAACCCGCCGGATTCCATACAATTCGAGTCTCGGTCACCGGATAGTTTTCGTCCAGATCCCACTGTAGCTTTCTCGCTTCGAATTCCCCCGAGAAAATTTTGCAAACCTGTTCTAAGTATTCGCAGCCGTGCGCTCGCTAGAGTAGCTCGAATCGTGCGTCGTGCGTAATCGTATCGCATAGAGACGACTAGAAACACCTGCAGAGTAAGCATTCCGCCATGAATTATTCAGAATCCCCGTGTCAGGCGAACCCACCGACATAAGCCATTCAAAACTTTTGATTCACCTAGAGCTTCGCCAAGTCCGAAGCGACCGAAACTTGAGCTCTGACCCTAACGACCGAAACCGTACGGAGCAAACGGACAGCAAAACACGATGCACCGAAGAGCGGCTGGAGCATTCTCGGTACTCGGAGAAGCGCTCTTTCGGAAATACCATCACATATTCCTCCGAGCAATGCCCCGCTTGGATGTTTCGATTGCGCTGCAGAAGGCGCTTTCCGATAGGCTCCGTTGAATGCCCCCTGTGGTTCCCGCAAGCGAGCGAGCATATGTCGGAAGTTCGCGACGAATTCGATTCCAATCATGAGGGGAGTTTCACGGGAAGGAATTAGAGGTCAAAATCGTATTCGGACTGCCACCAAACCCATCGTATACGGTTCACGAGTTGAGACGGTCTACGGTAGGGTCAGCTCACTCCATCAGCAGCGTCTATATATGTACGACCGTCCTCGTGGAGATGCGTGGCTGTGTCCAACACCCTTGCAACTCTCTCTCCAATATTAGCGAAGTCCACGCTCACTATGAGAGCTTCTCGGAGCTTTTTCCGAGGAATAATTCACGCGCAGTACTCACTCTAGCGTTCGCCATAAGTGATCTCGCGCGCTCTATCCCCGATGAGACTTGGCCGTGGACATCGTCGAGTGTAAGACCGGCACTCGTGAAGCCCGAAAGCGCAGGTGTAGCGTTTATGCCTCTCATGGGACGGACAGAATTGGTCAATCGACGACTGATCAGATAGAGAAACCAGGCCACTGTGGAGGAGCCCGGGATCCATAATGTCAGCGTTCTGAATATTGTTCCGAGGCAGAGGGTTCCCGAGGAACTTAAGCTCGACAGCGACGGTGTCGAGGATCTCAGCTGTTTTGAAGTTCCCGATCTGTGTCGCAAAGGAATCTTATCAGGGAAAAGAAGCACAAAATACAAAATCTATTCCAACAATGAGTTCTCTGGGTTATATCCGACATTAGTGAAGACCCGAACTCTGCTCTCGGGTTTCTGAAGCTCTACCGACGCCCCACGCGTGTCGCTCACCAAGTTTTATCTATTTTTGTAGTTTATCACAATTTATGGCCTTCTTCCAAGTTTTCGCGTGATGATCGGTCGAGAGCGGCGAGGCTTGAAGTATGTGCTTATGCCTGCAGAGGAAACGGAAGCATGCTCGACTTCAGAGTATGTACATGCTAGAAACTCAAGAATAGAGTTTGAGGAAGCATCAACCCGGAATGAATATTCTTCTCGGATGGTCTCGATCAAACGAGCTGATAGAACTCGCATTAGGGGAAAATGCTGTCGTTCCAGCATGAAAAGCCTGTCCTGTGAGCTCGTCTAGTGCTGCTGGTCGAGTCGGCCAGTATCGCTGTTTTTGTCAGAAGAATCTGTGTGAGGTACTCACGCCCCCACCCCCGTGTGCTCAGAGCCGCCGAGGTTCCGGTCCCTTCCCCCGGTCCTTCTCGCGCTCGATGAGCATCGGATTTCGCGATCTTGGAACGTAAGACCGTTATTCCGCTCTATTCCTCATGCAGCGTGTTAGAGGACTCGCGAGTAGTCGGGAAAATACGAGGAAGAAGCACCAGCAGCAACAGCAGCAGCCTTGGAGAGGAGAGCGCTCTCTGTAATCGGATTACACTGCGAGATGGTATCAGATGGACCTCCCTTAGTGGAAATATCTGTGTTTGCATAGGCTAGCAGCAAGCGAACGAACGAAGGGGCGAATGGATGAACGAATAGGCGAATGTTCGGCTTAGTCAGTCGCTGTTTCTGCCGCCGCCGCCGCCATCAGCTGACAGACTGTCAGAGAAGCCGCACGAACAAACACGCAGAATGTACAGACAGTCAGGCACCGAGTCGTCGGACGAACGGACGGACGGACGGAGGGGCGTTCAGCCGGTCGGTCGGTGTGGAATCTGAAGGCGCGTCTTTCAAAGTTAGCAGCTGTATCCTTCGCTCGGTATTTGGAGTCAGCCTCAACGAAATCCAGCCCAAAGCTTTCCGAGAAAGTCTCCCAAGGAGAAAAATCCCCGTTCGCTCGAAACCGGCGTTGTTCGGAATCCAGGATCAGTCGCAGCCAACTCTTTTCGCAACGAGGGACACCGGAGGGAGAGACAACAAAACAGCGAGTGCGACTGAAACTGAAAAACGACAATATCGTCCCCCTGAAGTGAGATTCCGCTCGCTAGCCGGTGGACTGATCGACCGGTGGCCGGGACCTACCGGGTGTCAGGAGGCGGCGAGCCCCGGACACTTACACTCCGCAATGTTCAAGCTTTGTTTCTGTGGAGGCTTCGAAGGCTGCTTCGGCCATTCTCTTTATTTGAAGATTGTTTGCGCTTCAGTGGGCCGATCCACAACGCCGAACTCATTTCTGTTAGCGACTCGAAGAACGCTTTTTATTAATGAGCTATTTCAATATGTGATCGCGATTTCTCCGTGGAGCTCCTCGATTCTTGAATAACTTCCGCCTGGTTTTGAACGTTCGCCGCGAAGAGGCATTCCCCTCGAACTTGGTACGAACGGGCTCCGTCGACTTCTCTGCACTGGATGTTGACGGAACTGCGCGGGTTCTCCTAGCCGGAAGCATAGGATCTTGGGATAGGGTCCTCACCGTCCTTCATTCGGGCTTTACGGAAGTGATTTCATGCTCAGAGTAGCGCCCGAATGGGTAGAAATTATCGCTCGGGAGCTTGGAACACTTTAGCCGGCCGAAGCCACAGCAGCAGAACTCGACGGCCTGCTATGATGCATGGTAACTGTCAAGAGCACTTGGCAGAGGACAGCCTCACGGACAACCCAACAGTCTTCCGAAGCTATCCTAAATTATTGATGAACGCTCTTGAAGTGTGCCGGAAACGACCACAACTTCTGCGTGACGTCGTGAAGACTCTCCTTCTGGAAACATCTCTGCCCCTTCTTTGCCACTTCTCTGCCACTTCTCTGTAGATGAGATTTTCTCTCACAGCCCACAGAGAGTACTGGATCTTATCGGAATGGATTCCATAGCATCCGAGGTCTACAGGGCTTAATAGAAGTCTTGCTGATGGTTATCATTCGAAAACTCTGAAAATGTATCTACATTCTTGCAGCATTCTTTCTCCCGAAAAATCTCGGAGCTCGAAGCAGCAGCTCTCGAGATTTCCGATGGATGCGTGGACAATCGTTCGCTCGGAGCGAATCCCCGCGGCGGTCACGCGTTTGCCTTCCCTGTACTTCTCTCGGTTGCGATTCAGAAGGGAATACTTGTCAGCTCTTCGCCTCTCAAGCTGTGCTGGAGAATGGAGGGAAATCACGATCTTAGCGGGGATAGGACATGTTCGTTCCACGGTGAGAGTTGATTGCTTCCTCAGGGAACTCCTTCGTCGGATGGACAGTTGCATCTCGGATCGGCTTGACAACATCAACGAATACCATTGAGACCGGATCACTCCCATTAGAGTCGGCGCACCCGGAGAATGGTGACGCATATCTTGATTAGGTCCCAATTCCCAATGTCACACAATCCTGCAAACCCCTCAGAAAGAGTCCTGTTATCCTCCCTAGGGGCTTTCCGTACATAACAGCGAGGCCGAGAGAAGCAGACGCAGATTCGACGCAGCGCAGAGACAGTCGAGATACAGCCGCAAGGTCGGACAATCACAGCTCGCCGCGCTGGACAGAAGCCTCGATCGAGTTTCGCAGAGCGAATCATGTTCATTTGCTCGAAGCAAGCGGCTTTGCGTTCCTGCGTCGTGTCTCCTATTCCGAGCGATGGAACGTCCCAGACCTGAAAAATTTCACTTCGAACCTCTGAGGGCCGGAGCAATCTTCAAGACAAACCTCACCGGGACACAAATAGATTGAGCCGCGGCTACCCTCCCGGTTTGGGGACGCAGCAATGTGTTCGGGGCCTAGAAAGGCACAAGCAGCCTCGTGGAGCGATGAACTCATAATTCAGATAATAACAGACGAGGAGCTCAACAAGGAACAATGATCATCTGCAGACGGCAGTTTAATCCACTAGAGCGGAAACTCAGTCACTCGAGGGCGACTTGGATCGCGCGCGCATCGGGCTGTGAGGACGAGCTGGAGGATGCTCCTCTTGGTTTACGATTCTCTAGTATCAAGAACTCATCGTCTACGTGAAACTATTCCAAATACCCCGCGATAGCGAGGACGCCCGCATAGGAGTCGAGCCTCCCCTGCAGGATTACAGTAAAAGCTCGTTACAACGACCCCCATTACAACGAATTTCTCGGTACAACGAGCAAGGAATTTCTCCTCCGCTGGCCAGCTCGGCATAGGGATAGTGTTGAGCGGCATTCGTTACAGCGAAAACTCGGTACAACGAACCAGTTTCGTCGGTCCCTTCGTTTTCGTTATAACGAGCTTTTACTGTATACGATTTCTTCGGCGTTCGGATCCACGGCTGTCGCCGCACCGTCGCGCCGGTCTGGGGCTCAGAAGAATCCGAGGTTTCCGGCGACTCAAGCTACAGTTTGGATTCTGGAAAATCGGTTCCTCTCCTTCGCATGTTGTCATTACCAACTCCATGAACCGAATCAGATCGAACCGAAGCTCAGGGAGCCTGAGACTGCCTTCGGCTCCACCGAGTGGTAATTGTAGGGGAGAGGGGCGCTCGTTGTCGCTGTGAAAATGTCGGAGAACTAGAATGTACGGTTCTGGCCGGCTTCGGGTTCTCCCCTACTTTGGTGCTCATCCTGCAATTCTCGAGGGAGAGAAGGAACGGAAGAAGTTGCTTCGTTGGCCCACAATGAAAACAGATGGATACACTGTGGGTTCTCGTTGCAACGCGAAGAGTATCCAGACCCGGAGCAACTGGAACCGCGGCAGCGGCGAGGCGCGACCACAAAAAGAAGCGCCGTCTCTTGAGGAACATTTATCTCAGTTTCCTCAGCATCGTGATTCCTTGCGGTCATGACCGAGTTCGGAAACTGTAGGATTTTGGAATCGACCGGCATAGCCGACTCCGCGCCGGACCCCGAGGCTCTCTCTTGTTCGTAATTCCTAAGGCTGATGAGAGATTTCAAGGCTCCACCAGTACGTAGTGCGGTGGGCAACACGGCAGACAGTGGACGAATCGGAGCTTCTGTGTGCCTCTGTGCATTTGTCCACCCCTGCGGCATGGTCTACGGCGGGATCGCGTTCTCGATCTGATACCTGTTGTTGGGAACTGGCGAAGTGAAGCAAGCCCTGTTGAAACGTCGAGTCTACTGAGGAGCCAGCTTTGTTATCGCGCTCACTCAAAAATGCATGGACACAGCACGTTGAACCTGGAAGGTTACAAACGGATGAAACGTTGAATTATTCAATGCGTTTCCTGCTTTGAACCCGAAGCTCGTTCTACATGGACCTACCAGAACGCCACTACCTACAAACCTGTGTACACCCAGGATTCGCGAGCGGTCTAATACACGATTCTTGAAAGCGGAGGGGTATATTTCCCGTGGGAGTGAAGACGATTCGTAAACTTGGTAGGACGACGAGAGGGGATCGATCTCGATCGATATGAATCACTTCCTGCTCCTGCTCCCCGTAACATCGCGAACTCCAGAAAATCAGCAAGCGATCAGAACTCCATCCACAGTTCGCGTTTGACTCCGTTGAGCTGCTGGGTGAGAAGCGGCGGAAACCTCCTCCGATCACGTTTGCACATCAGAACATTATCGAACTCTTATGAAACATGGATCCTTTTGCCGGCAGAGAGCAGCCATTAGCCGGAAGCAGCCAAACTCCAAATGGCTCCACTTCTTGTGTAACCGAGCGCCTCGCCGGAGACCGTCACGGTAGCCGCGGTGGTGGTGTAACCCTCATTAGTGAGCCACGACCGACCATCGCGTTTGCCCTAACCAGCCTCAGCAGTCCGGCCGACGGAGCGACGACAGGCCGAGCAGGTGTTTGGGCGGCTGGACCGACCGGCCACCAGTCAGTCGGTTGCATCGTCAGTCGGTCGGTGTTGGCAAGCTATACAACTTAGTCTTGTGTTCGTTGACTGAAGTAATATTCAATCACACACGGACACGGGAACACATCGGACCGATTGCAATCAGCGGCTCTCCGACACTCGTCAGACGTTATCTGTATTTGATTACGCCGCTCATACAGCAGCTCGGGGCCCATCGGCTGACCCTGGACGTTAGAGCGGAGGATTGAGGCGCACAGGCAGACCAGGAGCTCCGGTGCATGAATGATGGTTACTCGTCGGCGTCATGATTGATTGTCAGTGGAAAAGCGAATTGTACGAAAGGACGAAGTTCGTTGTTCATCCAGCTGCGTGTCCGACGGGAAATGTATGCGATCCTGGAAAAATCCGAACCAGTTTGCGAGATTGCCCGGACCCCCAAAGCTCCGGATGCTTTCGCTGCGTTGAGTCCGAGTCGTGAGTGGATGGAGAACTTCGAATTTCAGGGATTTTCATTCTTTCTTGCTTGCCGTGGGAAGGTTGAATACTCCTTGTCGGAGTCTGTTTGTTCGACAGCGCCTCCGAATTTCGATCGATATCCTTCCCTTGCCGTCTGCCGGAGCCATGTGTCCTCTTGGTGATTTTCAAGAGCGTCAATAAGAAATAATTAGGTCTTGTCGGGCGCTCTCCATGGGACGACAAAGTCAGGCCAGAGCACTGTCTATGAATATGGAGCAATGCACGACCCTCGTTATCTGTCGTGGACTCCGATTCCTGACTCGGACCAGGAGACCTAGGCACATAACTCGATGATTTCGAAGTTCGATCCGAACGCGAAGTCGGAGGTTCACGGGATGGAATCCATAGAGGGAGAGAGGAACTTCTAACCGAGGTCATCTATGAGTTAACTGAGTCAATCAGCGTTTCCATTGCAATGGAGCTCCGTCGAGCGATCCGTGTTGATTCTGTCGAGGAAAACGACTGCGTATACTTAAGTGAATCCGGCCGAGGAAGAGAGCTACATACGTCGACTCCGTGAGGCCTCGAAGATTATCTCCGCCATTAGATTAGATAATCTCAATGTTTTTAGGGGCGTCGCTAATCGAATCGTCGTCTGGCTGCCTGCTGCTATGATCGGCGAGCAATCGCTCGATTCGGCCGTTGGGAGGGAACGCCCAATTATGGCTTTTCTGCGTGTGCTTCCATCTTGCTGCATGCCTGAGTGCCTGTCTCGACTAACCCGCCCCGGATGATAGGAGAAATTACGCAACCTGGAAAACGGTTGCCCTGGTCATTGTGTGCATATATCAAGTTTGAATTGCTCCATCATCCATGACGACCGCTTATCGATAGCGCTGATTGATTCTCTGCCTTAATCCAATAGCGCAAACCGCATACCATGCCAGGTCGCTCCGACCGTGTGCCAAGTGGGCACGCCAGCTCTGAGCTCATTATCTCACAATTCTCTATCGGTTGGCCCTCTCGTAGCCGCTCGCGTTTCCGACGCGCTAGGGTGTTAAGCGTATTTGCTAGCTGAGGCGTTTGTCTCTGTCGAGTTCATTTTCGATTTCGGTTGCACAAATGCTTCCTTCCGGAGGAAATGGCCTCCGTCGTCGCTCTCGCGTCGGAGGCAATCTGCCAGACCGAAGCCCACGACTAAAGCGACCCTCCGAGCTCAGCGACGGCCAACGACGAACCAACCAGTTACCCAGCCGAGCCACAAATTCAATTGTGGTTAAATTGTGTCGCACGACCCACTCGCAGCAGTTGTTCCGCTTTCGTTCCTCTCCTTCGCAGGTTTGCCGTTCTCGGAGAATCCCGCCACGTAGTAAGGCACTCGCTGGACTGAAAATATAAATTGAGAACCAGAATTTATGACGGCGGCGCTCGGTGTTCCTCGCGACATGGAATCGGCATATTTCCTGTCGGGAGACAAGATCGTCTCTCTAGAGGTCAATCGGCTCCGTTCCTCGGGATTTAGTTTTTGCCGGGGCGATCCGTAGCAGAGCGTATAATGGTCTCGATCCTTATTTTCCTCCACGTAAGGGAGGTGGCATTCCACGACGCGGTGGAGGAAGGGAAAGTAAGCGAAACAATTTCGTTTCCCTTCGTCGGGAACGAGTTCCTGGAAAGGAGAAGTCAAATACGAGGCAGAAGAAATGAGCGCCCGCCAAGGGGAAACCTCAATACGAACCACTATCATTAGCATTCAGACACTGCAATTGTAATTTTGAGCATTAAATTTCCACGAACGCTTCTAAATGGCTTGTCTGACAAGCGGTCCGATTCCATGCCGCGGTCCCTGACGCAGGGTCAAGGGTCGGTTCCGCTCGCCCTATTGTGTCTCCCTCGGGACCTGCAGCTTGCACTGCGGCGTAACAAAAAGGCGGACTGATGCTCGATGGTCGGCTGAAAACTTTGGCGACGATCTGCATACGAAACAATCCACGACGGGAACGAGAGACAGACGAGGTCGTTCAAGCTGACGAAGAGTCACCAAGTCTTCATTTGCCCTTTCCAGTATCTCCTGGAGTTCTGAATTAATTTTCCCGTCCCTGCTTTCGGAGGCTAGGTCGGCGGAAGGTTGACGGCGGGACTTCTCATTCGATCAAAAACACGGGCCCCTCCGAACGGAGGTAGTGGATCCGAGCTCTTTCGACTGGATTTCTGCTGTTTTTCCTGAATATTCAATCTGGTCCATGGGTGCTGAAACCCTTGTTCGGAACTCTCTCCAACACCGACGGTGCATAGATGGTTGTAAGGAAGTCATCGAAGCAAAAACGACCCAGTCGACGCCGAGTCGCCGCGCTGCCGTCGTCACCTCCGCCTGTCTGGTGGTTGTTGCCCTCGTCGATCCCCTTACCCCATTCCCTGGTCCTCCGGCTTTTCCACGTCGTCTCTTTCCTCATTGCGATTCGTTCTCCTCCCACTCCCGATGTCAAATGAAGCGTTAATTCGGGATTCTTATTTTTTCTTCTACCCTGCTCCAGTGGCTCTAGTGAGAAACGTCTCACTTAAGAACTCACATGGCTCCGGCAGCCGCGATATCAACGTCCTGGACGTTCTACGACTGGAAATTCGGCATGCGGTGAAGGAGCTCCACCGGTCCTCCGACCTTAAATCTTCATATCCAAATTCTGTCATGTTTGTCGTGTAACCGAGAGCCTTTGTCCATCCGAGAGAATTGAGGATCCGCCCTGCCTCGAGCACATGTTTCGTGCACTTGAAGCGAGAGACAAAGAAGATCCTTGCTGTGTCTCGAAAGGGTCCGCTCACCGTTTTTCTCTGATGTCGTTTATTTGGCTTATATGTACGTTAATAAATCAACTGGAGTTCTTGAGCCATAAATATTTGAGCCCCAATTAGCGTGCTCCATCCGCCGTTGTGCTGCCTATTGCTCTCCACGGACGGTCGATTGCCGTTTATTATGGTCGTCGGTCGAGAAGACAGCCAGGCAAGACATACAGTCGATTAGTCGGTCGAGGGATCGTTGGCACCAGAGGCCGCATCGCTTGGAAGTGACGCGATCAGACACAATCGATCGAGTCACTCCTTTTTTCAACGCCCCATCGTCTGCCTCTCGGCCACATTGCTCGAGCGAGTGCGTCATCGTGACTGTGGGCTCATTCAGAGCATACAACAGCTCGATGCCTACCGCCACCCACGTCCCGCTCAATAAACTCGTTCATTGATGAGCGATAGTAAATAAAATAATAAAATTGCTTGACCTTGTTTGTGTGAAATAGAGGAGCACACAGTGCCGGCCTTCTGGTATCAACCACCCAAATAAAAATCTCTCATTGCGTCCATGCGGGAGCCGAGGTAGGGAGAAAGGCAGAATCGGCAGCTTTCGACTCACCAGACAATATGAGCTGTTCGTATCGAAAGGATCCCTTTTATTCGAATTGGAACATTCCCCTATAGTTTTTAGTCGCGTCAAACCATTGTTCGTCTCGGAAGTAATTCGTTGGAAGTAATTTGGCGTTGCCGCTTTTTCACGTAATTGAATTCAATGTACGCCCGACGTATCATGGAGATAGTAATCATTGGTACATATGTACACCGGAAATAAATTATGGACTCACGGCTCCGGAGTCAGGTGCGCGACCGATTGAAGGCTCAGGGTGTCCTGATCCAATGCTCCCGGTAGCTCCACTGTAACGCTCCGGAGCTTCCCAAGCCGTTGCTCTCGACGCCCATCATTCCTGACAGACGAGAGTGCATCCGTAGTTGAAATATGCTCGATGTTCGAAAATCGATGAGCTCGCCGGAAGGATCCTCCAACCGTTCTCGGTATAGAACAATGATAAAAAGAATTCGGTGCTCGCCTGGAAAGAATGCTAGCATTTGCAGTCCTATACTCGAGAGCAGGAGTAGACATTGTTTCATTTGCCTCGCAAAACCCTGATGGAGCATCGTCCCTCCAGGCGGACTTGAAAAGAGAGACGTAGCTCGGAATGTATGAGGAGCCCCGGAGCGGGGAGGCGATGCCTTGAGATGGCTTTTTTCAAGGAACGAAGTATTTGCAGAGGGCGGGCTCTCGCGCCTTCACCCGCCAGCCCTTAGACTGGCTGGTGGATTTTTCTGAGATGAACGAGATTCATGGCAAACATCACCTCCACCGTCACGGATTTAATAACAACGGAACGAACAGCCGCACGGACGGATCAACGGCGGGTCGACTCGAGGTAGGCTGCAGCGGTAGGTGCGGCATTCGCTGTCTCGCCACTTCTACGACTTCTAGTAGTGGGGATGGCAGCGGCTGCCGCTGCCTCGACCGCTCGGATCCCGGAAGTATGAGAGGGAAGAACACCGAATCTGACAGAGAACGGAGCCTCGTCGCCGTCTCTCGATTTACTTTCCTCAATCCCAGCCAGTGCGCCCCATTTCTTATCATCTCCTTGCTCCTCTCAGTGTACACAACGCATGATTGCATTTGCGGCCAGCTCTGATCACATCCGAATATGAGAGACAGCGCGGCGTTCACTGAACAATATTGGACCAGAAAGTTTCCGAGGAAGTGGCAAGCCCGGTGGAACGGAGGGAACGCAGAGAGAATCGTTCCGGGATCAAGAATGCACGTACAGCTGAGACAGAGCGCAATAAATACGAGACGAAATCCGTAGCCCGCTTCCTCGAAGAAGGCTAGCGACCGAGTTCCGTCGGGAGCATTCGAATCCCCGGAAGGCCAGGGTCCGGGGAGCCGGAGCTTGTTCCCTGAAATCGCTTCTCAGACATTTTCCTCCAACATAGTCGAGAACCGAAAAATTCATTCCATTCTCAATAAGTCAGGAAGCACATGCGAGTCCACGTTAATTCCTGATTCATTATATCACTTATGAACCTCATCCGAAAATTCCTACCGCGGACATAATACATACATACATATTACATACATACAGGGGCGTACGCAGGGGGGGGGGCCAAAGGGGCTATAGCCCCCTCACAGATGGTCCCTTCGTAATGCTGTAGTACAGAAGCGAATCGCCGAACTGGACTTCAGCCCCATGCGGAGACCCGATCTAGCCCCCTCCCCAAAAAAAACTTGACGCCGGTTCGGCTGAGGGCCAAACCGAAGTTCGCGTAGAACTACGGAGAATGCGCTCGTTTAGAATGAGTGGAGCACTCAAATGGATAATTCATATGATCTCTCATTAATCAGTAGCGTCATGGGTCGCACTTCAGCGGAAACCGATATAGAGTGTTTTCCATCCTCATATCAGGGGCGCGCACAGGATTTTATCTTGGGGGCGGGCAACTAGAGTTTTGGAGGGGGCCAGACGACCGAAAATGATGACGCGCCTTCTCGGGGTCCATACTTTAGCATTGAAACCGAAGAATTTAGGTGCCCCGTGCGCGCCTCTGCCTCATATGGGCAAAAATAAAACCGTATCAAAGCGAGAAAAAAAAACTGGCGTCTTCGACGCAAACATAGATTCGGCCCTCGGCCGAACAGCCTTAAATTTTTTTTTCCCGGGCTCTCTGATAGGTTGAGTCCGATGCTCTTCTTCGATCGACTCCATGTCCATCCCACATCATCATAATTTCGGAAAAGAGAAAGTGAAGGATAGCAACGCACGCGCGGTTTCACGATCGAAAAATGTCGGCTCTGATCATTCAACAATCCAGATACCAACGCTCAATTACCCTGCGACTTAACCGTGTCCTCTCTCTTCTCTCGGACGCATTACTTAATCAGACCTATACGGCTTTCCGTTAATCTCGACTCATAATCTATCCCACAACCGGCAATTATTCACAAGCAACCTTCATTTCACCTCCCGATGTTTTCTTGAGATATTTTCTCGAAGAACGGGTCGTCGCGCCACCGGAGCTATCTGTAATTCTATGAGAGATATGAGTTCTTTGTGCA
>NW_003803420.1:166570-173208 GCF_000255335.2 Galendromus occidentalis
GACGAAGAGCTCCTCGGATTGCCGCAAAATGAACAGGAGCCGCCATCGGCCGCCCCCGCCGGCAATTGTGTCCACTACTTTCCACTGAAAGTCGAAGTTCCCGTTTCGGGAATGAACGACATCAAGAATTTCGATTTCACCGAAAACCAAGTCGATTACCAGAATCCGCACTGTCATTATATTGGACTGAGGGAATCTCCTTTGGTTGCTTCACCATTCATCCCTGTCAGCGCGGCTTCGGAGAGGAGCGGCCGCCGCTGTGGCGCACTGATTCCTGATTCCAATCGGTGCGACTGTCAGAGAACAGCCCCGGCAGCGAACGCAGCGCGCAACTCGACGAGCGCGGCTACAGGACGAATAGATCCGCCTTAGAGCCTATATCTTTCCGCTTGCATAGAACTTGTGACACGGTTGAGAGCAATGTTCTTGCTGTGCAGCATTCAAGTTTGGAATCCATGACGAATTTCGTCTACAGGCAAACACAGAGCGCTCCACATCGTGGGGGGAGATGTGGAACTTCTTTGGACTGGACCGCAGGAACAGAGATTGAGGTTTCGGAAAACTGCATAACTCCACAACAGAAGGGCTCGACCTTATGCCACCACTCAAAGGCGCTACACACTCGAAGACCCGTCAGTCATTGACTCGGCCTACCACGGAGCCAATGCAGTAGACCGTGAACGCCTAGCGCCATATGATCAATTTTGAATTTCTACTCCTCTTCGCGCGCTTCCGGGGCCCTCAGTGGGGGAGCTTTTGTGTGAAATGGGGGTGCGCAGAGAGTCACGTACATGGATGCCGAGCTTAGTTCGTAGGTTTCCAACCTTGAGACAGTTTTTCCGGGTCTTTTGACGCCGATTCCTGTTCGACAAAAAACAGTCACTTCCGTTACACGAGATTTTCACCAATAGCCCCTCTAACGAGCGCAATGACGTAGTTCTACGTCAAAATCCTGTGTACGCCACTGCATACATATATATGAATAGATAGTTGACAGATTTGGTATGTCTTCGAAGTAAAGTACGGCACAGGCTTTTCCTCGCCCCTCTGCTGAGACTATATCAATCTCTGGAACTCCAAAATAAGTCATCTCTCAAAGCGAATCAGCAACACAGGACTCCGTGGCTCGCTCGAGGTACATTTATGTATGTACACTCCCTCCAGTAGCGAATAGATTGAATGCAGATCATGAATGGCTGTCCGTCGCGGTCAGAGCCTCGGCCGACCAGAGCTCGTTTCCTTCTACATAGCGATGTTACCATCGCAAAAGTGATCCTGAAAGCCTGTCTGGCCACTTTTACAGCGGACTACGACGACCTGCGGGCGTAGTAAAATAAAATAATCGGAGCAGAACCATATAAATGCTGGGAGCCCTATCGTCTGTCTAATCTGCTCTGATAAGCTTGGGATGGGTACTTTGATAACCCTCTAGCAATGTATCTTCAATCACGTCGCAAGGTCCAGATGATTCATTCGTAAACGACGGCTGCATAACTTCGCTTTCACGGAGCGAACGAGTTTTGCAGACGACCTGGGACTCGCATGATTCGCTCCATGCGCCGCGAGTCCCAGGTGAGGCATTCACCGTACAAGGGGCGTCGCGGGACCCATATCAAGTGAGCTCTAGGAACTTTCGGTACCATTTCGTATTTTAATTGATTTTCACTCATTCCGACTCAGAGACAAACCAGCGAATATCGTCCCCAGACAGACGAATCGAGAACGAGGGGAAATTCTTCCCCGGGCCTGGAACCGAGATCCTGGGTCTGTAATTCACAAATCCGCCGGACAGCGCAACCGTCATTCAGACACACGTACAAGTCTATGAGGCCGCCTCGGACCTGATGGAAAATCAATGGTGATCCATCCGACGCCGATCTGTTTAGCACATGTGCCAAGACGGAGTATGTCACCCAACAAGTTGCCACCCTAATGAGCAAGCGAATACATCCAACGAGAGCGGTTCGACGGAGTCATGAGTCATTACTACATCGTTTGGAAGTCTCGTTTCGAGAGTTGCTTCTGATTGTCCATACGAATCACGCTCGCCCAACAAACAAGTTCGACAGCATGTCGGACTACTCCAACAGAACGAGGACCGCGCCATCGGGGCTTTCAACTCGAGCTCGGTGTGCTTAGCCCTTGTCGCGTTCGTATTGATCTGCTGCAGAGGTAGCATGGTGCCGCCGCCGCCGCTCACATGATAGCTCTATCGAACGCCGAGGACGCACACCGTAGACGGATGGAGCTCCCCAGAGGCTCATTTCAGCACATGGGTATCCCGGACGACATCTTTAGTCGAGCTCGGAATCAAGATCGACGGCCTCCGTAGCGTGAAAATGAACGAGGACCTGCTCTGAGGACTGAGCCGCGTCCAAGCGGAGGTCAACTGCACATCGAAGAGCCTTCGACAAATCGATCGCAATGGGTCTTTGATAAAAAAATCGAGTTCGATTCAGAGTCTTCTATCGGTTCATCAAGCGTTCCGAATATCGTCGCAGATGAACGTCTATGTCGGAGGGGAAGGATAGTCGAACGCTCCGTGAGCCAATTTCATATATCGCGGAGCTCTCGGGATTCCCATTGTCGGGAGTTCGGGAGACGTCGCGTCGATTGTCAGGTCTTGAATTATTAGGACCGAAAAGATAGGCGCCTCCGTGGCGAGTTCCCCGACCACGTCCAGGATTTTCTGAGGAGGGGCCCCCATTCGCTGGGGGAGAGTGTCTAAGATCGGTCCACGATTAGGCTACCCGTTCGCCTACTCGGTCCAACTGAAGGTACTGGGACTGTTGCCCAGAACGGACTTCACTGAAGGTCGCGAACGGCATCATAAGGAAAACGCCGGGACAGCGCGTCATCATTGGCGATGAACGTTGACGAAAAAAAACGATATCCCGGAGATGAGGATAGAGCGCCTTAACTCCGAACGTCGTTTACCGTCTGCCCTACTGCGTCGCCGTTGAGGGCCGCGTGAAGAGATCGATTTTGACGGAACGTTCTCGGAGGGACACACCGATCGGGCGTATCCAACAAGATTGTTCTATCTCAACTCCCTCTCATTATGCTCGCGTGCCCATATTGCAGCTCGGTTGAACGATTGCATCGGCCGCCGCTGATGAGACACGGCGAACCTGTTCCCACCGGCTTTCCTTCTCTCGCTCCCCCTGGTCGACATGTCCACTGCCAATACGAACCGTCACTGCAGGTTATCAATCGTGTTGTAGCACCAGTCGGACTACAAGTCTCACGTCGCAGACGGGGAACGTTCCTCATTCATGATGATAGCGGAGTAAATCATAATGAGCTTTGCATGTTCCTGCTCTACCGGCATCGCTCATGTGAGGCGTGTCCGTCAGGAGAACATTTTTTTTCCACAAGAGCTTTCGGCACTGCTGCGAATGTCCAGTGGGGCTTTTCCGGGTGCGCAGCGGCCTCATTAGGCTAAGATGGTGGCGCGGTCTCGCATGACTCAGGAAAAGAGGGGAGTGGACGGATGAGTGGCTGACTAAAATAAAAGAGCTAACTTTTTACTCGGATAACCCTTAGAGACCGAGCCTGCCAGCCAGCTCGCCAGCCAACCTACCAGCCAGCCCACGAGCCAATGAGCACACGAGCCGACCCACTCTCGAGTCGGCTGGTCTGGGATCTCGAACACAACTAGTATTAGACTCCGAGTCGCAGAGTGATTTGGAGCGATCGACGGCTGGGAGAAAGGATTCTTTCGGTCGTGAACGCCCCCATTGACCGTTGTTCGTAGGGGGTATTTCGCCCATCCTCGCGATTGGGAGCTTTAGCCGAATATTGATCGAATCTCTTTCCCGCTCTCTCCTTCAGAATTTCCCCGTCGGACGGATCCTCGATTTCTTGACTCCTCGTCGATGTTGATTTAGTCTGACGCCACCGAGCACTCAAGTCGGACACGAGTCGAAGGAATCGATGATACGCTCTCTTTGGCCGGTAGCAATTTGTCCTAATTGTGCTCAGCTCCATTATTCTTGTTCATCATGCAAATGCCGACTACTCTCCCGATAAGTGGATTTCCGACTTCTCGTGGGGTGTTGTGAAGAACAAAAACAGACTCTTCGCTTACGTGCGATGAGTTGTGAATAACGTGCGAATATTTACACAGCATGAGCAGTCGTGTCCGCCTTCCCCACTCCGTGCTCGCCTTGTCCCCTCCTTGCCCAGGTTGATGCAAATGTAGCTGTCCTGACATGTAAACAAAGCACGCGCCGCCCATGTTGATTATTATCTGTCTTATCCGGGCCGTAGAGTCAGGGACTTCGCGTCCGCTTCGACGAATATCACACCGAACGTTTGCGAAAACCGGTCCTCATTTCGAGGTTGACAGACCGGTGTCACAACGCTGCACGATTTGAATCCCATAGTGGACAACGGACTCCCGACCGTAATGCACGGTCATGTTGGGAGAGAAATTAACGCCAGCGGCGAATGGCCCTGATGTCCGTGAGGCCAAAACGGAAGGGCTTAACCGTGTCGGCCTACAATTAAAGGTGATTAATATTATGCTTTCGGATACGTAATGAAACTGAATGTTGAACTCGTGGCGAAGATCATGAGCTCCCTGCGCCGCTTTGCCCTTTGGATATGTGAGCGGCACCGTCAGAGCAATATTCCGCGCCACCACCACTTTCGCACTGTCACCTTCGGCCTCGAATGCCGGCTCGGCAGTCGCAGTCGAAATTTGAAGCCTACGCAGACCCTGACTCGGCGAGACAGTCGGTCACTCACACGTGCGTAATACAGCCATCACCGATGGTCGAGGTCAATCTCCGCAGCCGGAGCATGCTTGGATATTAAGCGTCCGAAACTGTGATGAGCGCTTTCCATAACCTAATAAGCGTTATTAGACTTTTATAAGCTTGTATGATTAATTAACGGTTAATTTCGTCGGTTGCATTGACTGAGCTGCGACCTACGGACTCAGTGGTCATCCGTGGCCGAAACTAGCTGGGTTGGCGAGGCGCTAAATGAACGATCCTGCATGCGTCGGTCGCGACCGAGAGCGGACGTTCCTCTGAAAAATCCTGAAGACTCCTGGAATATTCTGAGCTCGGTGATGAATAAATTTTGATGACGCGCAGCGCTCTTAGCTCCAGTGCGGCTCTGCGGCACCGCGACCACCGGTCGGAACCCGTCGTGGACTGAGCTCTGCGACCGGTAGGTGCCCCTCGTGCGTGCCGTGCGCCCGCCTGCCTCTCGCCGCGTCTTCGACGACAGCTCCCCGACGAAAGACACGATGGAACAATGCTATGAACGAGGGAGAATCAATATTGTTTCTATTAGGCCTTATTCTCGGCTAAGCACGGCCCCAGCTGAGTTGGTTCCTCAAACACTAAGTGGTCCATGTCACGACATCCCTCAATATGCGGTGCGGCCATCATGGATTATAATAGACGGGGTAAGGAGAACAAATCTCACGGACTGAGAAAGATCACACGAGCATCAACTGTCGTGCCCCGCTTGCTCCCACTCAATTAAATCTCTCTTATCCGGACAGACGACGGGGAGAAAGCCTTCCGGAGCGTTACTGCGTCTTTGAGGAAGGAGGTGCGCAAGATCAAGCCATCATCCGGGTTCGGAGAAAGGTTATCATGCATTGACGATCGGCAGGGCTGTGGATTCGTCCGATGACAAACGTTCACCTCCGTTGAAATATTCCCCCGTCTCCCTGGATCGGACGTCGATCGTGTCGAGACTGTCAATTTACAGGATCTTCGGAGATGAGCACTTTGCGATGCGAAACCACCTCTGGGAAAGTTCTCTGGCGAACCTGCAGACAAAACTGATTGATCGCCGATAATGCTGAACGAGCCGTTTACGTTTTTTGAGTCGCTTCGCATACTCCGTGAGCGAAAGCGTTGCACAAGCATAAGTTTCGAGGCGGTAATGGGTGAAGACAGGATCGGTCGTGAGGGAAACTTGTCATTGTTAGCTGAACGCTCAAGGAGAGATCACTTTCGTCCGCTTAGTCTGCCCCGACAGTCTCATCGACGGTTGGCGTGACTTCGACAAGAGGCACACCCGCAGACTTGGACACCGTCACGTACGGATCGCTCAAGCGGACTTTTAACAGTGCTCGGTTGCCGCCCGTTTTCCAATGTGACCGTGGACGTGGAGGAAGGACAGACACGAGCCAGAAATTAAAAAATAATAGAGATCAGGATGCGTATACTCGGAGCGGGCTGAGCCCCGTCCATCGCGCGACAACAGTGAGCGGCTCGGAGGCGACTGAGTTTCGCGAGAGAGAGTCAGCGAGGACGTGTCTAGTTCCACGAAATGCATCGGTGATCCATCCCGTTCCGGTGGAAGTCGACTCATCGGAACTCAATGAATAAGCCAGCTGAGGAGGATGCGGGAGCACATGAATAACCACTGCCGGTCCGCCAGACGAGAAAGTGAAAGACGGACGGGGACCGGACGCATTCAGCGAAGGAATAGATATGCCGTCTGGAATGTTGTTGGAGAATTCGGCCGCCACAAAAGCCCGGTGTGACTCACCACGGGCACAATTCAAGCTAGGAACGGGCGAGTCCACTGCGCTTTGCTGCGGTTGAACACAAGTGTCGTCGCTCAGCGTTGTGCCCCTCGCTGAGCAGGACAACGGATACCTAATG